>NW_021163156.1:0-75251 GCF_004324835.1 Dendronephthya gigantea | reverse complement strand
GATTGATTTGACGACTTCTTTGGGGATTTAGACAATAGGTCATTGGTTCCAACATGTATGATTAATGTTTTGGTTTTTGTTGAGCGTTGGTTGGATATAGTAATTCATATCCTCTGTTCTTGCACCAGGAAAGGTTTTTACTGCCACATCAAGGTTACTGCTATGCCTGAGCTTTCTTGGATCAATAAACTTTAGCATAGAGTCTCCTACGATCGCGGTTACTTTATTTGCTCGTTCTTGCTGATTGTTAATATCACCATTGGGATTAGTGCTTTGGACATTACGAGGCTTATATTGTTGATGTTGTTGATTTCTGTGGGGTCTTTGGGGGTTGTTGTTATGGCCGTCGTTTGAAGTCTTTGGCTTTGGGAGATTGACATTTGGTGAAGCAGTGGGTCTTTCTTCACTTGGTCTTGAGTTTTTGTTAACTTCATTCTCGTTCTCGATTATTTCATGTACATGCAATGCACTAAAGTGATTGGGATGGGTTGTTATAAGTGGATTTGTTGCGGCTGGCGATGTTGTGCGTTTTCGAGAAGGCTTCGTCTTGCTGAAGGACTCCTCGCTACTTCTCGCCATCAGGTCATTGTTTCTTTGTTGGTTTGTTACAAGGGATTTCCTTTTCAGATCCTCGTTGAGAAGTCTAATGACTGGCAGTAGACTTTCTTTCTCTTGATCCGTAGATTTGATTTTGTTGTTTAGAGCTGAAAGACTGGTCGTCAGGGTTTCTATCTTTTCTCTGAGAATGGTGTTTTCTTGCTTTAAAGCTGAGTTCTCGTGATGAATAAACTCCAGAGAGCTTGCATTGTCTTGTCGTCTTTCAGGCTGTTGCTGGTGTAGAGACAAAATTTGGGCATTCAAGTCTGTGATTTGTCTATTAGTTTGCTCTTTGTTGGTTATAAATTCATCATATATTTTTGCTATCTTACTCTCGAGAGTTTTTACCGTTTCTTCAAGGAAATGTGAGTTATTGATCTCTCCAGCCTCATCGATATCGCTCATATAGCTATTGCTTGATAGTTCTGACTCATTGCACAATTCGTCTTGATTGAATGGCTTCGGGTCTTGCTGAGCAAGTGGGAGTAGCTTATCTTTAATCCTGTTTGTTTTCTTCTCCTTCAAGTATTAAGCTTTGCGAATTCGATACCATCGCAATATAATTTCAGGGTGTCGTAATATAATTTCAATGAACTTGGCAATATAATTTCAATGAACTTGGCAAAAGGACCAAAGAATTGTTAAATAAGACAAGTAAAGATGACAAAAATAACCTTAATCTTTTGACCACAAAATCGTTATAAACAAATTAGTAGGTAACGCGTAACCTGGGGCAAAGTGGGACACTTTTTCATTCATTGTTATATAATTTTGCAACGACAAATGTGATTGAGGCAAAACTTTGCCCAAATAACCCTTACATATATGTGGTCATGTGACAGAAATATCATGACCTTAGCCTTGTCTGTTCACAAACTACAAACATGAAAGTGTGTGATGTCGGGGTGTCCCACTTTCCTCGGTCACTGGGGCAAAGTGGGACAGGTAATTACCTTTCAAAGAATGATGATAGTAAGTCATATAGCAGCCCAAAATTATTTTTATTACAATTATTCTTACTACTGATAAAATAATACCAGCACTTTCATTTAAAATACTGAAGTAAAATCAAGTAAAACACATATAGTCCCACCCACGTGTCATAAACTCCCGCCAAAATTATTAAAAAAATAACTAGCATTGAAATAATTAACTACAACTACTGAAATAACTACAGATAAAATATTCAGTCTGTATTAAGAAATATTTACATAGATATCAGTAATAGTTACTGTTCATTCACAAAGAATGCAAATGTCATCTACTGTGTACTCCTCATGAACCCATGTTTCACATGCAGTGCACTGCGCCCAATCAGTTTCAGTGTCTTTCCAATGACCATCACAGATTGGGCAGATCCAATCACTACCATCATCTTCCGTGTCCAGCTTCTTTAAAATTTTCTTAGCTGCTTTTGGATTCTTTGTCTTTGCCTTCTTTCCTTTTTTTGACTGTTTTTTACATGTCTTTGGTTGTTTCGGTGCTTTGTTTTCACTCGCTTTTTTCTGCTATTAGTTTTCTCTTGTAAGGAGAACTTGTAATGATTTCTGATGTCTCACCTCTCTTCTTTGGTTGAACTGCCAGTTTTGGAACACTCAAAATGCTCTCGAATGAAGTATTACAGCTTTCTTCCCTGACTGGTGTAACATTTGCTGTGGTGGGGCTTTCACTTCACTGGCAGTAGGGATTTCACTGGTTGTTGGACTATTTCCACTTGCTGATGGTGTTGGCACAGCTGTTGGTGGTGTCTGTACAGCTGTTGGCATACTGTTGTTATCATCCTCCAAAATGGATGGTGGAGCTGATGCAGCTTGGCGAGGGTCCTCAATGAAATCATCATTTGGGATAACCTCACAATTAAGGGGTGCGATTCCGGATGTACGGAAACCTGCTGATGCATTCTCTAAATTTGCAGACTTTATGTAGGCTTCATTGAACAACTCGCCCAAGGTTTCTGTCTGAATTCTTCTTCCCGGGTGGTTACGCATCCACCCCTGGCATGCATTGTTAAAGTGGTTTTCAGTGGCTTAAAAAACCCTCTGTCCAAGGGCTGAAGTTGGTGGGAGGTGTGTGGTGGGAGGGATAGAAGAACTAAACCATTCTCTTGGGCATAGTCAATTAATTCCAGGCTTTTTGTATGGGTCTTGTGACCATCAAGAATCAAGAGCACTGGATTAATTGGACTACACTTAACATGCTTCACAAAATGTTTGACATAGTCAAGAAAAAGGCCAAAATTTATCCAGCCATTTTCTGAACAACCTTGTAGTGTTCCTGCTGGAGCATGGTCAGTAAGAGATGCCTTCTTATTCTTCCGTTTAAAAATCATCATTGGTGGCACATAGTGGCCAGTTGCATTCACAGCACAGAGTATGGTTGTTGTGACACCCTTTTCAGCACTTGTTACAGATGATGCACAATGTTTTCCTTTTGGTGCTATGACTTTGGAAGGCTTGTGTACACAGGTTAACCCACTCTCGTCACAATTATAAATTTGGTGTGGTTCAAATTTGTGTTTATCCAACACTGTTTCAAGGTTTGTGAAATAGTTTTTCACTGCAATCTTGTTCAGGCCGAAAACTCTATTAAGCGCAACTCCCTGGGGTTTGCGAAGAGATAAATCTTTATGGCGGTTTAAAAATCATCTGACAAAATCTGGCAAGCGCCGGCAAGCTTTTTCTCATTTGAGAAAGGATGTTTTATGTTGTTTCTCTCACAGTATTCGTAAACCAGTACTTGTATGTCTCTGATAGTCAGACCATAGAATGCAGCATCCATATTAATTATGTATTCTTTAAGTTCTTTCTCCTGGCTATCTGAAAGCACATTACGAAATCGCCCTAGCATATTCTTGCATATGCTGTCAATGTTATTATCACCAGCATCACAATTGTTTATCTGTTTCAATCGTCTGTGCAGTGATGTTTTTGGAATATTGAAAGCTTTTGCTGCATGTCTTACTCCCATCTGTTTCTTTATAAGACTTTCCAGGGCTTCTTTCATGTTTTCTTCTCTCCATGAGCCCTGAGTTGTCTTCCCTACATAGTTCCTCACCATAAGGCCACTATTTGTTGAATGTTAGTTTCTCATCCGGGGCTTCAGCTTAAGTTGGCGCGGGCGGGCGGCCATTACCATTATGCCATTATAGGCTGGGTGTTCCCCCTCAGGAAAATTTCTTCCGGACAAGCGCGCGTGTAATATAGTGCGTACCGGAAAATACAGAAGTCGTTGTGTAGTGTGTACATTTTGTACAGCTGTAATCGTTTTAAATCTTTTGATGTGCAACTTGGTTACACCACGTCAACAAAACGAAGTACAAGGTATATTACAACACAACAGGTAACAACAAATATAAAGTCTGTATATAAAATCTCCCTGAAATAAATTTACTCTGTATTAAATAGATCTCTCTTAAATAGTTCTTGATTTTACAAAAAACTTTCCTAATGTCTCTTTATATTATAAATAGTTCTTTATAATAAATCTATCTTAATGTTTCTTTGTATTAATTGCTCTTTGTATTATAGATCTTTCTAAATACATCTACTTAACAAAATGCGTGAAACACTGGAACACAATATGAACATTATTAGGAATATAGGTACATAAGTTTACATGCGCTTCTTTACAGGTGGTTTGGAGTCGCAGTCATTACACTGAGGATAACAACCTTCTTTTGTCGTGAGATTTGCAGAACCACAACAATGAATACAAATGGGATCCTTGTTCATAGAAAAGTAAAGCTTCTCTAAAGGATCATAGCATTGCAAATCTCTGATGCATACATCTGCCAAACAGCCATTGAGGTCAAGGTCTGATAAGTTTGCACCACACGTGTAGGTATACTCGGAAAGGGCATTGTCCAGCTGTAAACGTTCAACAGCTGTTAACTTGCACTTTGAATAGACTAATCGCCACATCTCACATTCTTCGCACTGAATCATCATGTTGGTGTTTCGTGCATGTTGCACGCTGGCAACAAATGGCAATGTTTTGAACCTTGCAGGGCGCTTCTGGAGTGTAGGACGATGCTCCTCGCTTGTCAGTTTGCCATAAACTGTTTCGAATGGCTTGTAGTGACCATCAGCGTTTGGTACAGGATCAGGAAGAAACTTGATTTCTTGAAAGATATCAGAAGGAAGACGAGGTGGCTTACATATTTTGCAGCCACTTTTGCCACATTTTTTAATGCAGAAGGAGTAATGCCTCAACTGACAGCAATGCTTAATGAACGCCTTGATCTTCGGGTACTCCGGTAGTATTGCTTTGACCCACTTGATATTTGCTGTAATCGCCTCGTCCACTGACTTTAGGTTTGAGAACAACTCTTCAATTTCGGCTGTTGCAGCTGCTTCGAAGGATTCAATCTTCTTTTCTTTCAATGAAAGCCTGTGAAAGACACTTGACATGAGTATTTTCACAGGAGCTTTGCTATCGAGGATGCCATCTTTGATGGTGGGATTCTTTTCTGCAGCTGCCCGAAGCTGTTTCATATTCTTGCATTTGGCTATCGCTGCTTTAAGCTCATCATCCATTTGCTTCCTCATCAAACCAATTGACTGCAGCCCAATATTGAGCAATGACATGATGCGCTCTACGGGATTTCTCCATGAGTGAAATGGTGCTGTACGAGCGACACACAGGAAATCCAAATCATATTTTAAGAATAATGATATCAATGACATCTGTACAGACAGATATGTGAGCCTGTGGTCTGGTCCACCGTCACTGTAGAGGAACAAGATGGGTTTGGTTTGCAGGTTCCTTGATGACAGTATATTGCCAAGCTCTGTGCAGTGCCTCGCAGGACTGGATGGCTCAAAAGCACCTTCCTTTAAGCCTACTACAACTTGGCCAGTGTACCATGATGACTCTACAGCTTCAGGAATATCTACCAAGAAGCAGACAGAAGGAACAATGCTAATTTGAGTAAAGTCATGATCACCACCTTGATATGAAGTGTTAAGATTGACAAGTACTCGTCCTCTTTCCGCCGCAGCAACGGCAAATCCTGGTTCTCCAACTTTTACGCGATGTTTATCGTCAACGCACGCAAAGTTGCTGTGTGACCTGAACTTCACAGCCAACTCACGCTGGTATCTGAAAAGCGCGGCAGCATAGTGAGCGTCAGGATGACTTTTTCTGAATTGTCGAGCCTGAACCATGAATTTGACTTTCAACTTTCCGGTGTAATGGATCTTTGATCGGGCGTGCTGTGACTTTGGCCAAAATTGAAGTCGAAGCCACGGTTCCGAAGGTACTTTGGTACCTTCTGGACATCTGGTTTTCACTTGATCAAGGAGATCTCTAGCTGATATTGCTCGAGCAAGGTGCACCACTTGGTCATGCCGTCTGTCATCTACAGGTGTTCCCACTTCTTCCTCTAAGAACTTTTTGCATTCGTCCCAAAAGACGTCATATTGACTTTTATGTCTCGCATTTAAAGATCTCAAATCAAGAACAACATCGGGATCTTCCATATCCAGAATAAGTCGAGTTCTTTCATCAATTTCTGCTGTGTGTTCATTGGTAGCAGCAGAGCTGTCACCTGTCAATTCGCGGTAGAGGCTACGCAGAACAGCTGGCTTTATCGTTGGGGCAACTCTTCCATACTTCTGCACCAGTGATTGGCGCATTGCTCTTGTGTGATATGTAGGAATTTGTTCCTTGATGATTTCAATTGTTTGCTGGCTTTGGCATAAGGCATCAGGATCTTGTGTAGGAACTTTCCAAATGCAGGTAGTGTTCCCAATGTTATTGCCATGCCTGTACGTAAGCATGGCAGCCTTCACACCAAGACCACTTGATTTTAGTGCCTGTAGATAATCGTACTTCCGACGAGGATCAGTAGGACACACCTCCTCCAATACTATATGCTGGAAATCATCTTTTTCATGTAGGAGTGCTTCCAGTTGATTGAAAAGAGAGGAAGCACCTTCACTCCGCGGAAGAAATCGGACCTCCAGATTATCAGAAATTGAACGCACTGGTTCTGTTAAGGACTGTAAGTGTTTTGTTTTCTTACTCTGTTCCTTTAAGTAGGCAGCATAGTCAGAAATCGAGGTAGCTAGAGTCTCTATATCCGATTTGAAATCTTTCCAACCACCTCTATCCCAGAAAGTATCTTGCAATCGCGTAAATAGATTATTGGATAACTCCCGAAGCGTAATTTCAGACAGATTTTGTAGGCTTCTCTTTCGGTGTTTGGAAACTTCGGGGGTGTTGTACCCGGTAAATTGCTTCATCGATTCAGGAATTTTGTGACCTCTATTGCATAAAACGTGGTGATGACCATCTAAGTACCATAGTGTATCAATCATGGATTTCAAAAAAGAATTTCCCACGCCCGTGACTTCACTGTTTTTCCACTTCAGTTGTCGTCCTTCGAAAAATTCAATAACATCGTTGTGAAGTTTTTGCTTCTGGTTTCTTACTTCTGTGATCCGGCTTGGCAGTGAAGGTGCTTGTAAGGATCTAGCACTATCCATAAGCATACGGATTGCATTTGAACCTGGATATAGAAATATACTTCCATCAATATCTATATATTAAAAAACATGACTGTGAAAAGAAGTTGACACAGGCGCTCACTTCTGAAGGACATCCTTCGTGCAGTGGATAGTTACTGTGTATCATATTAAATAGGATAAGGGAGTACCACCGTCGATAAACTATAGTTTAAGGAATTTTTGCGAAAATTATGTGAAGAATTTTGGATCTCGTGCTAATAAAGTAGCTGAGTAGAGTATCAAAAATTAAATTAAAAACTATAAACATTACCTGCCACAGGTTGATTGCCACCGATTTCCTCCATCACAAATTTCACATAGGGCCCAAACAATGAAGTGACATCTGTCACACGCATATCAGAGTCGACAGCATCGAGTTTTTCCTTACTTTTTCCCACAAAAGTCTGCTCAAGTTCCTGGTTTGGATCGGGAATTCGCGGGAGAACAGTCGTTGTGAAAAATCCACGAAAAGTGGCATCTGCAGGTTCTACTAAACCTATGTTCCACTGAACAAGGAATCTCCGAGCTGTTTTGCAGTACACACTGTAGTTTCACATTACAAAACACATTACTGACTTGTAAAATATGTTTTCTTATATATTAAAAACTGTAAACATTGCTGCTCCACCTGGCAAAATGTAAAATTTGTACCCAGGTCATTCGCGTCTTTCTCCTTGGAACTTCCGGTACGTGAAATTTCACAATTCGCATTTAGTATTATAAAAACATTTGGTTTGCGAACGTTTCTAATAGTCTTTCTCTCAATAAATTTAGTTGAAAAGAGTCTGAAGACTTCACAAAATTTATAATAATGGTCAAAAATGGCCATAATGGCAATAATGGCGAAAAAGACTGTCGTCTAAAAAAGCATGCGGGCGGGGGATGAGAAACTAATATTCAACAAATAGTGGCCTAACTAAAAGAAATTTAAGGGAACTTGTATAGCATAACCTAATTATTGTTATAATACAAACTGCAAAGAGGTAAATAACAAATATATTTAGTAAATACTAATAGATTGTACCCTATCATACCACTGAACATGCCATTGTATGTAAACTTATCTTCTAATATCAATGAAAAAATCAAATATAATAGAAGGGTAATAAGTGCTTCAAAAACATGAGGCGTACCACTTTGCCCTCGTCACTTTGGACTAAATTATATATAATTATTATCCAAATGCAAATACAAATACATCATTCGATAGAGGATTTAAAATGCTACAGAAAAAACATTAAACCAATGGCCATAGTCTAATATTGCTCAAAACATCAAGAATATGAGTCTTACCTTCTAAAATTAGATCAATTAAGACAAGTAGATCAATTACGAGTTTATTTAACGCCAGATACTATCGATTGCTTTTCTCTTTTTTACGAATCATGCCACAACACCCGCCATGTTGAAAGGACGCTAAAAATGCCTTAGAAACCGCTGAACATGCTCTAATGTCACAGTGGACGCTTAAAATACGCAAATTTATGCAAGATAGTCAGAGTGTCCCGCTTTGCCCTAGTGTCCCGCTTTGCCCCAGGTTACGCTAACCCCCCCCCCCGCATATAGCAACAGAATCACGCACCGCGTGATCCCCACGCGGGACGTCGAAAATTGTCGGATTTTCCCGATATGCGTCTCCACGCAGGGTGAGAGTGTAACGTTATTAAACCGTAATTAAGTACACACAGTAAGGATTTGCGATGAAAATCTTTTATTTGTCAGGTTACACATTTAGTATGTCAACACAGTATGTTTCTTTCCATAGCATTAGGACTGTTTATTTTAAAAGTTCGTTTTCTATGTATATGTTTTGCGATGCTTCCCCACCGTTAGTTTATACTTTAATTTTTTTTTATCGTAACATGTGTTAATATGTCTATTACGGAAGCCCAGACGCGACAACGATTTATTATTTTTGCATTTTCGAACTTTTATTTCACATTTTCGAACTTTTATTTTACATTTTTGATTTTTATTTTACATTTTCGATCTTTTGTTTTACATTTTTACATTTTCAAACTTTTATTTTGCATTTTTACATTCTCAAACTTTTATTTTGCATTTTTACATTTTCAAACTTTCATTTTGCATTTTCACATTTTCAAACTTTTATTTTGCATTTTCACATTTTCAAACTTTTATTTTGCATTTTCACATTTTCAAACTTTCATTTTACATTTTCGAACTTATATTTTACATTATTGATTTAAGTGCGGCGGAAGTACAGCGGAAATTCTTTGCCTCCTTGTAGTCTGTAAATATGGCTGTAAACGTTGTACCTGCTGTTAATCAGAGTGAGTGTGTTATTTCTGACAAAATGGGAATTTATATTCGCCGCATTGTTTTGACTCCCTTTTACGTTGCATATAGATATTGTGCAATCAATTGAATGCCTTATAGCTAAACTGAAACCAAACAATGTGATAATAGACTACATTTATCAATTACGGAATAAGTTTCAGGTACGTACGAACTGTAAAATTCAGGAAGATATATAGTGCCTGTCCTTATTAAATTTATTGCAGTAGTATTTTGTTGCTGGTAATTTAATGGCTCTTTCCGATACTTCTATGACTATATGACTATGCTGATTTTTAAGTTTTTTACGCTGTCATCCTATCGAACAACATTGTTTAAATTTTAGATTAATAGTGCATGAACGAATAAATTTTCGTATATATAATGTTTCGAAATGTCACGTTCAATTTTAGCCTGGGTAAATATAAACTAATACAAGGGCAAGGCTGATTTTTATACGACGATATAAATAGAAATTGGGCAGAAATTTTCTTCCACGCCGCCAAGTGTATGCAATTGCGCGTCATATAGAATGCTTGTTAACATGCTAACTGCTAATCTACACTATAAATGTGTTGGCATGGATTTGCAGTAAGTTAATTGGACCAATTTTATTCGTGCTTGGCATTCGGCTTTGTATTGGTAGTCTGAGCACGGATAAATTAAGTCCTATATAGGGTACTGATTTTAGCATGCATATCATTTCAATGAGATATATAATAAACAAGGCTGTTGACAACCCAGAACTTCAGCCCTAATGGTTCAAATCGGGCTAACATTTTTGGCATTTATTGCGTACAGAAAGCAGCAATTTGCCCCGAGATGCACTGATTTCCCGAGGCCCTAAAATACTACAAGTATAGAATTATACTATTGAATAAATAGTCTTCTGTCTAAAAAAATAATAATTTGTACGGTTACAGTAATAGTTATTGTGGTACAGAATTGCATGAAATAACTACGCATTTTTTGCTAGACGATGGCCTTTATTAACCATGCAGAAAATCCTCTATATATGTATACGTAACGTGCAAGCCGAAAGACACAGCATATAATAATTAAATTATGTTCTACTTTGTTAGTTTTTAGTATCATTTTTTTTTAGCAACAGCGTGAGAACGTTGCAACGAATAATGAGAGACAACAATTTACGGAGATATGATAAAGAGGTTACTCCACATCAACTCGCACAAGCAATCCAGGTTGATCAATATTGTTCGTGACTATATAGTTACTAGTCAACGCTGCTGCTAGACGGCCTAATTGGAGGGGGGGAGGTGTATATTTATATATTAATGTTTACATATCGTAGGAATAATAGTGAACAAAAGAAATTAGTAGGGCATAAAACGATTATATGAATATGCACCCCGAAATAAAGCTTCTAGCTACGGCACTGCATGTCACTAGTATAAACACACGAATAACACACGAGTTCAAATGAGTTGACGAGGGCATGCAGTGGTGTGGCCGTGGTCTCCCCATCTGTGAAACAGACAGAAATAAATTCCGAGCGTGACTAAAGGAAATGAATGCTGCATTCTAGATCTGTCAGCACATATTACTCTAATGCATATAGGTCTAATATGCGTTTTTTAACAAATTTTGCAGTATTCGACTTTTTATGAAATCCACTAACACCATAAACGAATTTTTTACTGTACTTCATATTTTGCGATCCTTCTGCACAGTCAGCCCTCAATGAATTAAGTAATGCACTTTGTGGAGTTGATTTTTGCCCTTCTGCATGGTCTATAGTTACGACGGCAAAGATTAATGTATAATGTCAATAAATATGAGTTCAGTCAGATAACAGTCATAAAATTTGTTCATCACAGAAAGAAGTTGCAGGATGTCGGGCTGATAGCGGATACCGTAAAATGACACTACGTGTCCGCCTTAAACATGGTCTTTTTGTAACGAGGTAGAAATAAAGATGCATTTTATTAGAAAGTATGGGCCTCCTTCTTTCACGTTTGTGCGACGCAACTATAACTCTCCTCATAACTTTGCACTTCTCTCCTTCAAACGTCCCTAGAAATATCATGGGAAATGTATGCATAATAATTAATATAAAATAATATATAGAAATATATAGGCATTCATCTCACCGCCCATATATATAAAGTTAATTTTATATATACTGTTACGTTTACAGACAACAAGTGTATGACGTTATGAATTTGATGGGTCTTTGCAGGTCCAGACTGTTCATCGGCGTTGGAAAGCCAAGACAGTATTATTCCAAAGTAAACTTTTGCAATATATTTTTATGCGTTACGTACGTTTCTTAAGGTTATATTATTCCTGTAATTATTCAGAAGACAACATAAAATTATGGAAAATTGTTAATAATGATAGGGTACAAACTGGGTATGGCATGTCGATCAATACGACAAATTACGACACTATGGCTTTGGTATTCATGGTTGTGTGGATGGGTTTTCGCGTCGTGTGATGTGGCTGCATATTTATTCCACAAACAGAGATCCTTGGATAGTTGCGAAATATTTCTACGAAGTTGTCAACGAGTTGCTAAGTATACTTCCACTGATTTATAATAGCATTCTGTTTTTCAGAGAAAGGTATATAAGTCAATAACCAGTAATTCTCAGTTGCTACAACTACTGTTTTCAGTTGTTCCTGCCATGGTCAGAGTTGATAGAGGCACTGAAAACTGTCTGTTGGCTGAATGTCAAGTATTTTTACGTCGAAACCATTGCGATGCGCTGTCGGGGATCCGTAGTTTGACATACGGAAAATCAAAGCTTAATCAGGTATGCATGACAAATCGAAGATCGACAATTATGGCCAACATTTTACATGACAACCCCTCAACCTTTTCTTACGTCACGTAATCAAAGACATTTAATTACCAACATTTTGTATCTGTGCACAAGAGAGTGGAGTGCTGGTGGAGTCAACTCCGACGTCATTGGTCGGGATTCTGGATAGATTTCTTTAAGGTGCATTTGTGCTATTACTTATATAATTTATTATGCATGCCATATCCTTATTATACTATAGTATTATATCTTTAAGATATTTTTTCCTCAGGAACTAGAAGCAAATGGCCAATTCGACAAAGATAACCTTATCCATCGGTATATATTAAACTTGGTTTACGTCATAAGATTTTATTCACTACAAATTTGTTTTTAATATCACCATGCTTCTTACATTAGGGGGTGTTTATACTTCATTTTTATGCCTTTTTTGGAGAAGGAATTAAAAGAATTAGTGTACGAACACAACGCATATAGCATTCGTAAACAGAAGGATCGCCCCTGTCCTCCCGGAGTTCCAGAGGACAATTACATTTTTCCAGAAAGGAAAGGTAAAAAACATAATTGTTACTTTAATAATATATGCATAAATAGAGAAAGGCCAGGGTTCGGTTGTATAAAAACGTAGTTAACTTTAACTATAGTTAGTTACAGAATTGACCAATCAGAGTCATGTATTTCTGAGCTAACTACGACTCAACTACGCAAATAGCACTTAAGGCCTGTTTACATGGAGCGAGTTATCCCGTCTAGTCAAGGTAAAAAACGCATCACATCAAAGGCTTAACGTGATTAGTCTTTCATTATATGCAGTTTTCGCCTCGCCTAGCCAGGAAACTCGCTCCATGCAAAACAGACCCTTAAGAGTTTTATACAACCGGCCCCAGGAAACCTGCCAGCCCATAAGCTATATAAACCCATAAGCCCATTAAACTATAATTATTTTCACATTAATATCTGAATGTGGTTCGCGCGCTTTTATCATAAATATTTTGTTCAAATTATTCAACATATACTTATTAAATTAACTAGTGAAGCACTTAATTTTTGATTGGCATTTTGATATATGAGCGCATATTTACGAAAAGCATGATCGAGACTGTTAATTTTTGTTTCAACGAGAGATTATAGATATGGTTTAAGTCAGTAAATAAGCTAATCAGGTATCTGCTAACCTAAGTCAGAATACGTATAGTTTAAGCGTGGAAATGTAGTTTAAGAAAGAAATGTAGTGGAAAGCATCACATGTTAGTACTTAAGTTAAATTTCTTTGATTTGGATAATAGATAACGGGACTTGTTGAGCTCAGCGCTCCAGCCGGGATGCATAATGTTTTATAACGAAGTTGAATGCGCTATTTTTCTTCTGCCAAATATGGCCGAATTCCGCCGAAAAAGATTGTTCAATATAGATGCATATATATAATATAAATTATGTGAATGACATCTTATTAGGTTTTTCTCAAGAGGGATATGAAATAGGCCTCAATGAACTAACGCCATTGATAGAAAGACATGGTTTCGATATGGCTATCCCGGATTATTTAACACCAGAATTTCGCCAATTTCTTGAGCAGCAACTTGCTGTATTTTGGGGTACAAGAGTAATTTCCAGTGTGGCGGAGTGCAAAGAAATTTATCTTCATCTAATTGATTTATGTAGTCACATTGGTATATGTTTGCCAAGTTAACATAATATTACATTTAAAAACAGTAACTATATCATGCACTATACTCTATAGGTTATTTTCTTTCTACATATAGTTTTCAATACTAAAATTATCTTAATTGATGAACTATAATTGTTTTCATCATTATCAACATCTGTTTTCAGTAGCGTAGCTAGCCTGACGTACGATTTAGTCCTAAATTGCTGCTATCCTATTATTTTGGTGTTCATTGACTGTTAAAAGAAAAAAATTCCAAAGAAATTAATAAATATAAACTTGAAAATTACATAGAAGGTGGCTAAATTGTCAGGCTGGCTACGCTACCGTTTGTTTTATCATATCAACGTAATATCAACACTTCCAAATTTCAATACAACCGTCCCTTGGCCTTTGTATATTTATCCCACTTATATCATATCAATCCCTCTTTTCGACTAGTTCATTTTCACGTGTAGCGGTGCGAAAAACTAATTTGGGGACTTTGAAACAGACTCTTCACCATTTTTAGCCTAAAAAAATAATCGTCAGTTTAGATTTACACGCAGTGGCGTAGCCAGCCTGACGATTTTGTCACACTATGTAAATTTCAAGTTATTATAGTTATTCATGTCTTTAGAAATTTATTGTTTTCACAGTCCATAAACACCAAAATATTAGCATATATAGCGGGACAAATCGTCAGGCTGGCTACGTACGCTACTGTTTACACGTCGGCACTATTCACAAATTCGCCCTTTGAAGTTGGTGGGTGTGGTCCTGTATAAGTGGGCGATCATTTCATTCTTGGTATCAATATTTTCCCCCTTTAGATACACGTTTTGTGCAATAATAAGCTATATTATTTACGTTCATCCAACAATGCTATAAAGGCTAAAAGTATTCATCGTGGTCAAAGAGAGCTGAAAACCTCTTAGCCATTTCTACCATGCTTATTCTACTGTCTGATTCTTTAAAACAGGCATCTACGATTTCAAGGACTTTAAGATATTTGGAGAGGCGAGTGGAGTCTGGATATTCATTCATTAATATTTTAGAGACTAGTTGTGCTGGACCCATTACATCTTCCCATACTCTCTTTGAAGAGTATAATTCCACTGCAATGCATCCTAATGCATAGACGTCCATTGCTGCATTTGCCCTTTTCCCAGTCAGAGAGTCCTTGTGTTGATATGCGATTGTACCAGCATTAGCATTATTCAACAGCTGTTGCGGTAAATGCACTCACGCCAAAATCACATACAACTGTGTTGAATGTTTTCTTCTCCACCTGTATATAGAAGTAGAAGTACTTGTATATTGCTAGACCTCATGTATATTAGGTATGATGCCGTGCTGTATGTTCTTATCAAAACATTAGCTGGTTTCAAGTCTTGGTGTATTATTTCTTCGCAATGTAAGTAATGGCAACCACTTGCGATTTGATAGAGAATGTACGGTTTGGCATCAACTGGTATCTAAATATAAATGTATAAATATTGTAGCTAGAGATTTGCCAGGCGGAAAACGGATTCTTATTATAAATATGAGAGCCCAACATATAACATTTAAGAAAGCCATCAAAACAATTTAAAGTTTAAAAGTAAATATATTTGTAACGTTTCGTCTTTAACCTAAGACATCTTCAAACAAGTGATATAAAATTACATGAGATTTGAGTATATATAATCTATTTACATATGTAAATTAATGACGGATAGGAAGGTATAAGATAGTACATGACAAAACCGCACAGACGAAGGGACATAAACACAATACAAAAACTATGAAAACACGTTACAGAAGATTAAGTGGGATTGAGCTGCCCTGGATGTTAAGTGAGGGTTTGAGTTTGGAGATGAGGAGGCTTTCATGAATCATGAGTTCATGTTTGTCAGAACATGAAGAAAGAATTTTAAAATCATCAAAGTCGGCACAGTGCCCTGCAGTGGTTATGTGGGAGAAGATGCTGGACAAAACTGGACTAGATGACGGTTTTCCAGTTATAGGGGAAATTCCCAAGTGTTCCGATACTCTGGTGTGTAGATGGCGTGTGGTTTGACCCACGTACGATGCGGAACAGCATCGACACTTGAAAAGGTATACAACACCAGATCTCAGAAACTTGGGAACTTTATCCTTAAATGGAAAAAAGGAAGAAATACGTGTGGTGGAACAAAAAACAAAGCGAATATTAAGATGCGGATAAGCAGCATTACAAAGTCGAGTAATTTGATTGCGAATCTGAAGTGAGTGGGAACCAGTGAAGGGAAGGCAAAAATAGACCATTTCTTTGAAACTGTGTGAATAAGTGGTTTTGGCTTAAAGGTGTTGTTAAGGAAGCGACGAACTAATTCGTCAAACATATGAGCGGGATAACTATTCAAGTTGAACAAATTCCTAACAACCTCAAGTTGGATATGAAAATTTTCATAACTAG
This sequence comes from Dendronephthya gigantea, assembly GCF_004324835.1. Classification (NCBI taxonomy): domain Eukaryota; kingdom Metazoa; phylum Cnidaria; class Anthozoa; order Malacalcyonacea; family Nephtheidae; genus Dendronephthya; species Dendronephthya gigantea. The sequence goes on along the minus strand of NW_021163156.1, from coordinate 58,976 downwards.
AACAGAGGTTGAAGATTCGGTGAAGTAAACAGGAGATTAAAGAGCGTTTATATTCAACAGGAATGAAACTGTGGAAGTTGGTAAAAAGACCGATAAAAGTGGGTTTACGATAAACAGAGGTGGAAAATTTACCTCTTGAGTGAGTTATTTCAATATCTAGGAAAGGCAGCTTTCCGTCTCTTTACATCGGGCGTTTTCGCCCTCTGAAAACGGAAGAATCTGAAAACGCTCTCCAGAGTGGAAGAATTTGAAAACGACGGCTGAGCGGATACGTGTGGACTGCTTCGCCGGATAAATTTGAAAACGATGACGTCACGTATCAAGTCGTTTCCATATTAATGAGGCTTGTTTCAAGTCTGGTGGCTATTGCTATATTAACCTCAAATAAGTCTTATTTAGGTTATTTTCATGGTGAGTAAAATCGTTGCCAATGCTTTTGCGGAAGTATGTTACGAGAGAAACATGTCCAAAATGGCTATACACAATTTCTTATACACGACATGCATTTAATAGACACTCAACAACAATATTTTTTAGTTTGGGCTTGTCGTCTGTCGAAACAAAGTCCTCATTCTTGTTTTTTACTTTGTATTTGGTAGATTGTTGCTTTGAATTCGACATCCAACCTGTGACACCAGGGTGGAAAACATGCAGGTGTATTGCGGGATCAAATAACTTTAGCGTTTTCGGATCGTTTTTGTGATTACGTGTGGACGCGGATAAATACTTTAACAGATAAATATTTTTGCGTTTTCAAATTCTTCCGGCATCGTGTAGACAGGGCCTAAACTAATGCCTGAAGTCTTGAAATATAAGCAAGAACGCCGAGACTGTGTTTCGTTTCAACACAAACTCTGGTTATCATATTAGACAAAAAAGCTATACGTTATTGCTTATGTCTCATAGTAAGTCTCGGTCTTCGAAAAGTTCATTTTCAATTTGCTATTTTCTTGAATTAATGCTAAGATCTATAAAATACACAGGTATAGCTATAAGGTCTTACAATAAAAGGCTTTTGAACACATCGGTAAATTGACAACCGGCTGTGATATAAAATGATTATGTCGATTTCATGTGCATCCCCTACAAATCGCAAGTTAAACTATTCTGGGGTCACTACATTTACGTAGAAATTATAAAAGAGTAACAGAAAAATCAAGAACGAGTTCAAAGGGCAGCATTGACAACGTATAATCCTATAAATTAGCAAATACCTGAATAAATTTACAATAAGAAGGCGGTAATGACGTCACGTGTGGAGCAAGGCCCCCAATTGCTCCACCCGCTCCAGAACCACCCTTCTATATACTACTCACGTGTAAGCTATGATGCAATAACACACTTGTGGCTGTGCGCACATCATCTTGCGTGGAGGCCGTGCATACTTTCCGTAAAAACCGACAGTTTCCGAAAAAAGGGTCTCCCAAAGTTGCGTTTACTTAAATCCTTCACAACTCTCATCCTGGTTGGTCTTTGGTGGGTATCACACAGCGGATGAATCGCGCCATTCTCCCTCCACATCATCATAGCCGTATCAAATAGCGAACGATCTTGTTCAGGGCAAAAGAATTCACAGCATTTAGGGTTGTTCTTGTTGCAAGCCCAAAACTTTCCATTCTTCGTAGAGATTGCGGTCGCAGGCATGTAAGCACTCTATTGCTGTGTTTTCTCGGGCAATTTCTGTTCGATGTGCGATATTTATGTGAAAGCTACCCTTTTTTTGGAAGCGAACATGTTCAGGTTCGTCCTGTCATTAAAATCTATTACCAGTAATGTATGCATAAACGCGTTTGGACAAAGTCATCAACTGACAATATGTTCAGTCATACATTTAATTATGCCTGCCTTAATGATCCTTGCCATTGTCCTATACCATATGCTAGCTATATGAAATCCCGTTTAAAACCTTGTCGCTTTGAGAAATCGGTTCAAATAGAGGTGCTTATCTATTGTGCTTTAGAGCTGTATTGATGTCTTGCATATTTAAGTAATCTGGTTCTGACCATTTTTTGTCCAATGGCGCTGCCAGATAGTTGGGGTATTCATATATTCGCTTATATATTGTAAAAAAATGTTGACTTGAATTGACTTTGAAAATATGGATGAATTATGTAGAACTCCGGTTCGAATATACGAATATCTGCCTCCCTTTTCCATCATCGATCTGGTGGCGCCACTGTTTTTGTCCAAAAGCTTAAAGCCATCACAAAAAAAACTATTTCACTTACTTCTGCAATGCACGAAAGCCACGTGGAAAAACGAAGTTGCACGCATGGAACAGCTCAGTGACCTCACTCACTTAGATCTTATACTCACATTTTTGTTTTCATTTTCATTGCTCGCCGCTATACAAAACGACGACGCATACTAAGGATTGTTTATATGAGCCAGATTACTTAAAAAACAAGCACATGCTGTTAATTGGATATATGTTTGGTAATTACACGACTGCTATAGGATCACAATATGTACTCGTATATATATATTTAAGGATTAATTAATGCACTCTGTGAGTGCATTATCGGGTTTTATACATGCACTCGTTTACAAACAAGGAACTCGAAGTTCAATACTGCACTACGCGAAGCCGAGTATTGAACTTCGAGTTGCTTGTTTGTGAACGAGTGCATGTAAAACCCGATAATGCACAAACAAAGAGTGCTTTAATGCTTTTAATATTCATTTTGTATAAACTCGTAAAGACTGAACGTGTAAACTCGTAAAAACAACACATGCTTATCTTTAAATACTGAAACACACGAAGCGATTGCCCGTTTAGTATTTTTCGGTGTGGATTCATCTATAATTACATTAATTTCCTCTTCACTAAGACTATAAGTTCGGCAAATTTTATACAATATTATTATCCTGCGAAATATACACAATATTATTATATCCTGCGAAATATAAAGGCATATATTATACATTATACAATTATGAATCACCCAATGTAACACACCCTCCTATTTTTATTTCATCAAGTGTCAAAAGGAGGAAGCAAATCGTATATCGAAAGAGATAGGGAGTGTCTAGATAAGGGGTTGATATTAAGCTTCCAGGATTGGCTCTTACAGAAGGTACATTATTCTATGTTTGCATGCAGCAGCAAGTGTCATTCTGTGCCCATCATCAAAGAATCATTCTGTGTACATATAGATAGATTAGTTGTCACCTGGAAATAATATAAATACGTAAATATCGATCACATGATTGTACTGCATACGTTAATTTTATGGGAAATCGTTGAACATACCAAAAGTAAGGCGAACAGTATTGATATTAATAAAGAAACAAGATATATTTCAGGCATTAATACAAAGTCTCTTTCCTGTTAATATTTTCAATCTTTTCGCAGACAGATTAATAGCATATGGGCCTCATGAAATTATCGGAAAAGACGGCGATGACTGCCTTATCATTGCTTGTCTGTCGGCGTACCATTGTTCTATGACAGTGGAGTATTCATGGTTATTAAATGGCACCCTAATTAAACAAGGCCGGAAATCGTGTATTGTATATGTAACTGAACCAGGAGTGTACCAATGCTCGGTAAAAGTAAATGGTAATGTGGAAATGACACACCCTATTAATATAATCATGGAAAGAGACGAAACTGAAGTGCAGGATAATCACGCAGATAGGCTAGGTGGAGATGTGTTTGGAACGCGTTTTACAAGCTTGAGTATCAAGATAACATCATTTATATTAATTTTTTGAAACATTTGATAGATTTTCAGGTAGATCCAAATTCAGTGATCATAGGAGATTCAATAAAAAAAGTGCAATTTGGAACTGTGTACAAGGGCGAATGGAGAGGAACGCGAGTGGCTGTTAAAGTTATTACTCTTCCTTCAGAGATGCTAAGCATGAAGTGTGAAGATATAAAAGAACTGAAGATCTGCAGGTAATAAAGAACAAGACGTCTGCTCAGACGTTCACACTGGCCTCAACTACAAGACGATTCAACGACGAAAAAACAAAACTTATACAGAGAGACGAAGCACGGCATTTTACATATTTTACCTGATCTAATCCATTGTCAATAATTCGTTCAGTAAACTTCAGTTTTTAAACAGTTTCTTTTTTATATTCTGTTCGCTCCCCAAACGGCGGCGTATGGGAAAACGGTATATTCCATGAACGCAGACCGTTTTTGTGGCATCGCAGCCATCGCTGAATTTGAGAATAAAGATTAAAGTGTGCAAATTTAAGAATAAAGTGTGCAAATTTTACAAACGATTGAGCGTAGCTAAAGATTGAAATCTCTTGCCAAACAAAATACAATGTATTTTGTAATATAATGTATTTTTTGCCGCATTTTCTAGCATTAGAGATTAGATGTATGATTGTTTCAATTTGTTCTTAAGGAAATTACGCCATCCAAATCTCCTCTTACTAATGGGATATTGCAAGCATAAGGGCGAGTTGTGGCTTCTGTGTCCACGTGTTAATGGGTCAGATTTAGAAAAGCTGATTTTTAGCGAGACTCCACAATTTCAGGTAATTTTATTCACTTTTATTTGTAATGTATGTTAGTGATGACATATGCAACTGCCCATTTTGAAAAATCAAATACTTTTCCCCCCATAAATATTTTTACATTCGCAAGAGCAAAATGTACCATATTTCTGGTTTATAAAATGCTCAGAAACCAAAAGGAAATTTGACAAAACTGATTATAATTTGCTTTGAACCAATGTAGCTAGCTACTAAGAATCAGGACGAATCAAGATCAACTGCAGGGATTTACTTCAAAACTATGAATTATTCTATTAGATCCCTATAGTCTAAAAATAGAACCTATGGCTATGGACTGTAGTGCTATATAGCCGGTGTCACGCGAAATTTATGACTTGCGAAATATATGAGTGTCGCAGTTCTGGGCATGCGCAAATGCACGCATAAATTACATTCTGTTCATAAATTTTGCAACTTGTTTACTGTTCAACACGTATTCTCTGACTTGTCTCAAAGGAAGATTTTTCGAAGTTTTTTTGTTTCCTAAATGGCTGCAAATTCAACAACTGAATCAGCTTGCTGTTCTGACGTTAAAGCGAAGAAACCTGACTCGGAAATTTGTAAATATAAGGTATATCATTGTCGTCCTAAAATCAGGATGTCAGGAACCTACTCATTTTGCCACTCTTGACAAAGTCGCAAGGATAAAAATATATGTAAATAAGATATAAATTCCAATGATGTAAATAATTTTGGTAGAACTGTTAAAATTATCTTGTCAGAAATTAAATGAAGCAATGTACCATTATACTTGAATTTTTGTGGTAGTATAATACCAACTATATTGCTATCTGAATCCTTACTTTCATTATTGTGATATCCTAACCAAACAAATGATCTAACCACTCTATTACTCAACTACTTAATTTCCCAACTGACATTAGTACCTGACTGTAGTACCCATATCATGAAATAAATACCATTCTGGTACTCACTGGGTAATTGCTGCCGTGCACCAGCACGGCAGCACACTATTCTTGACATCGGACGTATATATAGTCGAACTCTCGATTTTTTGTCTGTCCTTCTGTCTGTCACAGATTTCCGGGGGGTTTTTTTACGGAATGAGGGAGAGCGTGCATTTTTAATATTTCACCCTTATGCTGATAGGAATCGGAAGAGAATTTTTTAAATAGGCCTTTCGATACGGCTGATTTACATCAAAGTACTGAACATTTTTGTGTTCAATATGGAGGTAAGCAACAAGGCTGTTTATTCGAGCGAAATTAAGCCGTTTATTTCGAGCGAAAATAAGCCGCGGCTTATTTAAATCGCGAACAGCGCGTTTATTTGGGATATTGTTTATATTATTTCAAATTGGTCGCATGCAAACCCTCGTATAAACGACTGAAATTCGCGGTCGAAAGTCCCGGCGGCCAAGACAGTTTTTGCAGTGTAAATTGATGCTGAACACCAATGTTTGCCGCGGCTTATTTTGGACGAGCTCTACTATAAAAGGTTGGGTTTATTTAGGCTGCGATTTATTTTCGCTCGTATAAATGGCCCTAATGCATAGATTGATAAAAAACAATCGACTTATTGCGACTAAAATAATGTAATTAACAGCTCTAAATAGTGGCTCAAGTGTTGATCTATTCTCTTCTCTGTCGACAATGTTTTGATATAGCCTATACAAATGTTTCAGTTGTACATCAGGACAGAGGAATAAAATTATGCGGAGACTTTACATGTTTTTTCACTATTTGTTTGAGGCATATCACATTTGGAATGTGCTTGTAATAATTACTATGGTTTCATCCTTTTGTTTGTGCATATAGCACCAAATGTAATTTTATTTAAATTTGATAAAATGTTGCAAAAGTGCTTAGCATGTGTTGTTTTAATTTTCAATCAATGGTAACAATTAAATATACTATAGCTACTTTTGTCTACTCTGTTACTTTGTTTAACATCAGAAAGGTAGAGCTGGAGCCAGTGGTATAAAGAACAGTTATGTATAAGTATAGTTAGGAAAGAAATTAGCTAAAAAGAAATGTATAGATTGATCAAAAACAACTTTGAATGTCTTACTGCAACTAAAATAATGTAATTAACAGCTCTAAATAGTGGCCTAATTGTTCTAGACCCAGGTGTTGATCTATTATCTTTTTCTAGCTGTGGACAATGATTGTGATACAGCCTGTACAAAATAAAATTATTAACAATAATGAAAATGTTTCAGTTGTACATCAGGGCAGAGGTATAAAATTATGCAGATCGAGACATTACATGTTTTTCACTATTAGTTTGAGGCATACCACATTTGGAATCCATTGCATGTAATCCTTTGTATATGCATATAGTACCAAATATAATTTTATTTTAATTTAATAACATGTTGCAAAAGTGCTTAGCATGTGTTGTTTTGATTTTCAATTAATGGTAACAATACTATAGCTACTTTTGTCTACTTTGTTACTTTGTTTAACATCAGAAAGGTAGAGTCGAAGCCAGTGGTATAAAGAACAGTTATGTATAAGTATAGTTATGAAAGAAACTAGCTAAAAAGAATTGTGAATTTTGGAGTTACTACAATTTAGGAGTTAAGAGTTTTACACAAATGACCACAGGATTGGTCCAATGGAGACAACCAAAGTGTGGACATAATAAAAAATAAACATGTATTTCAGTTCGTATTGAAAACAGCACAGCTATATTCCAACAGCACAAATTATTTTTTACCCCAAGTAAAACAACCTGAACTAAAAGAAGAAAATCTGAATTCTATGTAATTGAATAATACTTGAAGCCTAATGACAAACAGTTATATGCTAATGATTGTTGTTAAAATAAAAGTAAAAAACCTCTTAACAAATCCCACTAGCTAGAAACTATTTTTTTCTATAGTACAAATTATTTTCTACCCCAGCTAAATTAAACAACAAGAACAAAATCTGAATTCTACATATAATCCAATTTAATTCCAAGCAGGATACAACTTGAAGCTGATGACAAACCGTTATCTGCCAAAGGTTAAATTGTTGTTGAAGCAACCTCTAAACAAATCCCACTTGAAACTAAATTGAATATATGTATATGCTGTTATTCTGGCAATCAGTAGAGTACATGATAAAATATTTAAGTTTTGAAACTGATCTAGTTAAAAACATTCCAAGTTTAAAGAGGTAAAATCCTTTAAATACAACTTAAATTTCGGCTGTAAACTGCAAGCCTTCATCAGAGCAATCATGTAAATAAAAACAATTCAACATGATTCATGTTGAATTGTTTTTATAACGCTTGCTGATCTAGTTGACTTGATTAAGGCTGCTTTTGCACGGTCAAATACTCTTTGTCTTTGACAAATTTTTCATCTTGATGCATGTGATTGAACGTATTCAAGTTCAAAACAATATGGTTGCTCAGTAAAGCGAATTATAAAATACATTCATAACTAATCTACTTTACATACAGCAGGAGAAAAATTTTTCAAAGGGAATTTTGTCGTGTAAAAGCAACCAAAAGGCAAATAACAGGATGAAATTCAGCATGTTCAGTAACAGTGTTTTTGTTAATCATCGATCCTTGTTTGTACAAAATTCTTTTTGCGCATGCAGCACTCCCCTTGCAATAGTAACTTCTAGTTATATACAAGTAGATGAGTACCAGAGTGGTGGGGTACGAGAGTCAATTTGGTAAAGAAGTGGTTAGATAAGCCTTCCAGAATTCTGCATGATCATGACAAATCTGGACAAATCTTGCATGATTTAATAAGGTCTTGGAAAGATCTTGGCAGGATCTTGTGAAAGGTCTTGCTAGAACTTGACAAGTCAAAGTCAAGTTCTTGACAAGATTGTGAACCTTGGACTGAGTTAATATCGTATAAAACATGCCGTTTATACTTTTCAAATTCGATAACCAATAGTATTTTAGCGATTAAATAGCCTTCAATGATGTTTATCTGTCCTAGTAAATCTTTGCTTTACACTTATTCTCGATTAACTACCGAAACTTACTAAAATTTTGATCAAAATTAGCCAAAACCAAACAGTCGCACTCGGCCGCCGAAATCATAGATTTCGCAATCGTCATGTTTTTCGCTCGAGTAAGCCGCGAAATTCGTGACTTGTTACTCGTGGTCATGTATTTCGCAATGGTCATAAATTTCGCTTGACACCGGACACGTGTGGACGATACGCGTAACCGTAAGAATATTCTTGCGTTTCAAATTCTTCCGGCATCGTGTGGACGGGGCCTTACATATATTAGCTTACATGATTTAACGCTCTGCCGCTTTTACACAATGATTAGTCAATAATTTATAATTATGTACGTGTATATCATAATATTTACATCATATTCTAGCAACCCATGGTTGAACGACAGGCAAGATCGAGTACGTTTAAATAAGAAAACCTTTAACGCATGCGCAAAATTACATCTGATCCGAAATATTTATGTTTGCACCACAAGCCGTAGGTGCATTTTACTTGGATATAAGGTGAGAAATTTATCAAATTTGGAATTGTAAACTGCGACGTAACTGTAAAGACGATAATGTTGAATTTGCTGAATTTTGCTGCTAAAGTCTGAAGAGGGTAAAGAGAGTTGTATCAAGGTAAGATGTTGCGCCTTGGGAAAGTCATGCAACGAACGGTTGATAAAGATATTGTGGTTGGGTAGATTAGTTATTTGGGGCATTAGTGTTAATAAATCAACTCTTACGCTTTCCATGTAGCTGCTATATCATTAACTCGAAGAAAAAGTCTGAGCATATTTTTTTACTCTGCTTGTAGAATGGATTATACTTGCAAGGCTTGTTCGAAGAAGTTCACTCAACTGAGAAATTTGACTCGCCATAAAGACTACTCATGGAGAGGAGAAGTTTGTTTGTGAACATTGTAACGCGTCTTTTAAACGAAAGGATGCGCTAAAGCGACATGAAAGACACCACCAAAGCGCCGATACTCATACCTGCACCAACTGTAGAAAAAGCTTTTACCGTCGTGATAAATTGGTGGAGCATCAAATTCTCTGTCAAGGGAATCCATTGAAAAGAAGACCTGATGAAAATAACAGTGGTTGCGTCTCAAAGAAGGCACGAGCTGGTGTTCAAATTGGAGAAGGCGAACCAGATAATCACGTCGAAGAAGATAACCCATGTAGTTCGACAACAGCTTTTGAAGATTCCTTGAAGAAAATCGAGTTGAAACCGCGGAAGGATCAGAAACAGGACATATCTCACTTCTTACGCGGCAAGACAAAATCCATTTTGAATCACCTTTCCAAAGAGCTGGTAAAGCAAAGAGGTATCAAATGGTTCATAAGTGTTAAAGTACGGGTCATTTCAAAAAGAAGGAAGCGGTTGGATGTTAGACGAGATCCTTCATCTTGACCTGAGCATCGCTCAGTATTCTCCAGTTAAAGGATCCAGTTATATCCCTCTACCCAGCAAGCTAAAGACTAAGAAAGCTATCATAAACGTGAAGAATTCTGATAACAAATGTTTCATGTGGTCTATCCTCGCCGCTCTACACCCAGTGAAACAGAATGCGGAAAGATTGCATCATTATCAACAGTTTTAAGATGAACTAGATTTGGCTGGTATTGAGTTTCCTGTTTACTGTTGAAAAGATTGAAAAAATTTGAGCGTCAGAAATATTTCTGTGAACGTGCTTGGCTTTGAGGATGTACTCTTTCCCATCTACATCACAAAGGAACACTTTGATACCCACGTAAACCTATTACTATACTTCCAGGGAACAACTAGACATTACTGCCTCATCAAGATCTGAATAAATTACTCTACAGCCAAAACCGGAAAAAGGCTCGTATGTATTACTGTCGTTACTGTCTTTATGGATTTATCCGAGACGATCTCCTCCAAGAACACGAACCCAATTGCTCTCAACACGGTCCACAACGTAATGAACTCCGAAATGAAGATAATGCTCAACTGTTCTTTAAAGACTACCACAAGCAGTTGAAAGTGCCCTTTGCAATCTACGCCGACTTCGAAAGTTTTATCACCAAGATCAACTTAGTTAAACCAAATCCTGAAAAATCCTCCACTGAAAAATACCAACACCACCAACCTTGTGGATTTTCCTACATTGTTGTATCCGACCATGCGAAGTACTCCAAACTACCCGTTGTGTATCGCGGAGAAGATGCAGTCGACAAATTTTTAAGTGTTTAGAAGAAGAGCAGAAATATATTCAAGAGAAACTGGATTGGGTCGAACCCATGCAAATTGAGAGAGAAGAAGAGCAAGCGTTTCAAGATGCAGGCCATTGTCATGGATATGAATTGGGTTCTGATCGTGTTCGCGACCACTGTCATCTTTCAGGAAAGTACCGTGGGGCTGCACACAACAATTGCAATTTGAACTATAGTTTTACCGGCCGAATTCCTGTTATTCTTCATAATCTACGTGGGTATGATTCTCATCTCATAATGCAAGGACTTGGTAAACTCAAAGAGAAGAAGATCAACTGCATTCCAAACAACACCGAAAAGTACATCTCCTTCTCCATCGATAATTTGGATTATATCGACTCCCTACAATTCATGAATGCATCGTTGGAGAAGTTAGTATCCAATCTAACGGCGTTGAAAAGTTCCCCATTCTAAAGAAATACATCGACAGCGACAAAATATCCCTTCTGCTAAGAAAAGGTGTCTACCCCTACGACTACATGGACTGCATAGAGAGATTTGAAGAGCCAACCTTACCACCGAAGGAATCCTTCTACAATGTGTTGAACGACGAACATGTTTCAGACGAAGATTACGCACACGCGACGAATGCATTTAACAAGTTTTCCTGTTCGGAACATGGGTGATTACCATGATTTGTACTTGACGTCGGACGTTCTTCTTCTTGCGGATGTGTTTGAAAATTTTCGAAGCGTATGCCTCAAAGCCTACAACTTGGATCCCTGCCACTTCTATACAAGTCCTGGTCTAGCCTGGAAAGCGTGTTTGAAAATGACTGAAGTCGAACTCGAGCTGCTGACCAATCCAGACATGTATCTATTCATCGAAGAAGGTCCTCGCGGTGGAATTTCAATGATTAGCAACCGTTATGGTAAAGCTAACAATCCATACATACCCGATTATGACCCAGAAAAAGAGACTTCCTACGTGATGTATCTTTATGTATTTTTGTGATTCAGGATTGAAAACAATTTTTTAGTAGATCACTAGCAATCTATGTGGCAATGAATACTAGTTCTAAGAATCCCTAAAATAGGGTTTCTATCCACAAAAAGTGGTAAGTAAAAGTCAATCGTACGTAAGTCTGTATAGTAAAGTAAAGAGGGAGCGACTTCTGCAGAAATTATGCAGCACACTACTGCCTCGTTCTTTAAAATGGCTATGTAATTATCAAATTAATCCATATAGAGACACCAAACTCCTATAGAAACAACGAAATAAAAATAAAAATAAATATAAATAAAAATATTTCAATAATCAATTTGTCTAGGTGACCCATCCATATAACACCATAACCCTCTGTAAATGTCAAAATAAAACCAACGACGACTATGATTATCTATTATTAAAAATGTAATCTAATTGTCTGGCTCTCTTTTCAGCTGTCTTTCCATCAGACCAAAAAGTTGAACTTAAAATCCACTCTCCAATGTAGCTAGGTGGAGCACCGTTTCCAATTAAAAATAAAAAAGGTTGAAAGTATCTGTGTCTGTAATAGGTTTTTTCCAAAAAATAATTGATATTGAGATGGCCAGGATTCGAGTGGATAAAAAATGTCTCCATTAATAAGGTTGAAAAGATTGTTTCGTATTGATATGATATTTGATCTGTTGGCATTCTTGAAAGAGTCGAGGTAAAGTTGTAGAAAATATCCTGGGTTCATTGTAATGGTAAAATAATCTACATTGGGTAAATTACATTAATTAATTGTAGGTATAAGAAAGGAAAGGAAAAGAAGACATGGAAGAAATTGCAAAACCCGGGTGCTTTATAAAGAAATAGACCAAGCCACAAGTATTTGCAAGGTAAAGCTACTTTGTGGTCTTGCCCAATACCGTTTCTACAGAAACAGTGCCGTGATATCTTCAGGTTCCAAGCACGACAGGGAAGCGTGTTTCTAACCCGTCGACAGGTCTTGGAACGACACGCCCGTCTAATACGTATAGAGAATAGAGGAAGGGGTTATAAAAATACGAAATATAACTATAAGTAGCAGTTAAAAGCACAAAACGGAATTGACGTGGAATTTGTGTAAATACGATAAAATAACTAATCTTAACTATTTTATAATATATAGATATATAATACTATTATAGTTTATAAATAATAAATACTATAGAAAGTGAATAAACAGTTTGAAATATGAAGACTAAAAGTTAATGTGCGAAAATGCAAACGCGAACACGTATCAAACGTCATTAAAAACCGCAAAACCCGATTAAAATTCGCAAAATTCCCGAAAAAACCCCGCAAAATCTCGAAAAAAACAAACAGCGAAAACAACAAACGGTCAAAACATAATATGGAAACAATTGAATATGCAAAAAACGAGAAAAACTTACATGAAGTAGACTTTCAACTGGTCGGCAACAGTTCAAGTTTTCGCGCGTTAAGACAATAACATTGTTGTCATGGTAACGATGAGATCACGCAAACGCCTTCGGCTTAATCAAACGAACAATGGAGGCACAAGATGGAATGTTGTATTTTCGAGAAAATGAATCTCTATTAATCGGACGATCGAAACAACAAAATTTGTAAATGACTCGTTCTTTTTTGAAAATAAAACAAAAGGTAAATAGAAATCATTAAAAAACCAAAACAAACTGTAAATTTTTGAACTAAATAACTCTTCAAAATCTGAATTACCTTTCGCTTAGGTTAATTATCAAATCTCTACAAATTCATGCAAATTAAAAGAAGGTATATAATCCCAAAATATGCATGATCAAGATATGATATTCTCAATAAATTTGAATGTGAATTAATCCTATATCCATACACAATGTGTCGTTTTAGGTCAACAATTCTCAAAAAGGTCTAAAAGGTTAAACTATTTACATCAATAAAAGGTATGTATGATTGATTATATACAAATTGTTTATGTCTCGTTCTTAAAACCATACAAATCTAAAACATTTACATATTAGAATGAATCAATTTGTTATGCAATTTCTTGTTGGTTAACAAAAGCCTGTGTAATTTAGTAGCGTTGCAATAGGTTTTCTTGAGGTTTGGGATATACTTATTGTGATATTTGTGTAAAATATGCTGAACAATTTTATCTGTACGAGCATGCTTATTGAATTTAACTTTATAAAAGATAGCTGGTTGAATCTTCTTCTTTGTAGGTGATGGGTTGCTCTTTTCTGTAGGTGTCTGCAGAGGGTCATAAATGGGAAGGTGTTTTTTCTGATGAGTTCCAAAGGATATCCAAGAGAGGTAAGCCGGAAGGTAAATAGGTTTAACATGAAGTTATAGTCGTCGATGGTAGAAGATAATCTGCTGTATCGTATGGTTTCTGTAGTAATAAGTCCTTTGAATATATGGTTAGGATGATTGGAGGTGTAATGTGGGTACATATATTTATGATTAGGTTTTTGGTAGATCTGATAATGGATAGAGTTGAAGAGGATTGTGTGATAGTTGATTGAAATGGTTAGATCCAAATAGTTAATAGAGTAAGAATTACAATTAAAAGTAATAGGAATTTGACGAGGATAATAAGTGTTAAGAGTATTAACTAAAAGGTTAGTATTACTTTGACTGGTTAACATGAAACCATCATCTATATAACGTACAAAGATATGTAAACCATCAGTGCATGCGGAAAGAAGAAATTATACTCTGATAACAAAAGTACCAGATCTGCCATCTGTCGACTATGGTAACTGCCCATTGCAATACCATGGATTTGTTTATAAATTTGATTTCCTATAGTAAAAAGATTTCTATCATTTACAAATTGATTGATGTTAAGTAAAAAATCTCTATAGAAAGTAGATAATTTAAGCAATTTACAACTATTAATAATAGCATTAATAGTATCTTGAAAAGATATATTAGTATAGAGAGAGGAAAAATCGAAGGATACCAATTTATATTTATTGATATCATAAATAGGATGTTGATATAAGATTTGAACAAGTTCAAAGGAGTTATAAATAATTGGAAAATGAACTTGTTTGGAATTAAAAAGATTTTTAATCTTTAAAATGATATTATCCAGATGTGAACCTAATAGCTTAGATATGTCCGAAGTGGTCCAGGAGTGTGCAGTGATTATAGGTCTACCAGTGAGAGAGGATTTGTTTGTAGGAGAGGCAGGAGAAGTGAGTTTGTGAACTTTGGGTAGCAATTTCATGTAAGGTATTTGAATAGATGGAGAGGAAAGAGGGTTAAGTAAGGCTTTTTCATCATCTGAAGCCAACTTGTTGAATCGTGCTTTCAACTTTGTGATAGTGGTATTACACTCTTTGATATGTGAATCCAAATTGAAATCTTCAATTAACTTGTAGGTGTTGGAATCTTTGAGGTGTCTGGAGTATTCATCGTTAAACCAAGACACAGGTAGAAGTGCCCAACCCATGTTTTTATCAGTTTGCGTGATAACTATGTTATGATTGTACTGTATATCATGTAATTGAAAAGAGGTTAGCTCATCCATGTTAACCATAGTTGATTGAAATAGGTTAGAGAACTTAGATTCTTTGAGGTAGTGTTTAGCATAGTTGAACGTTTAATGGACATAATCGATGAGGGATAAATTGAAATTAGGTCTACATTGTTGTTGGTTTAATAGGGAGAGAGGGTTAACATTATGGACAGCGCCAGTATCAAGGAGATTTTTCTTATTGTCTGTAATTTTCTTTTTTATTTTCTTGTGATTAGTATTATTCAAATCTGTAGGATGCTTTAAGATAATATAGTTGAGGGCTTCTTTAATTTCTTTGAAAGTTGAATTCTTTAGAGCTGCGGAATCAAGATTGTTGTCAGTAGGAATAAAATTAGTGCCTTTGTTGAGGATATCAATGACATTTGAAGGTAAGCTGGTTTCTGTAAAATTATGGATTTTGTTTGAGTGGAATGTTTTCAATTTTTCTTTGATAGAAGAGGTTTTCCTTTCATCATCAATTTTGCCTTTGAGCTTTGATGCCAAACCATTTTTGGTAAGAACCTTTCTATTGTTAAAAAAGTTGCTGAAATTTGAAATAGATTTGTTGATTTTGTAGATGCGTTGTGTAATTGATCTTTTAAGTGGCCCTTTATTCTTTATATCTTGGATTTTATCTTTGCTAATTTGGATTACTTCGTTCTTCATACGGTAAATTCGTTTTTCAAGTAGGTCAATATCTGATTGGATGCTGTTTATATATTCTATGGTATCTTTAGGAGGAGAATGAACAGAAGTGGTGGTGTCGGTAGAGGATATATTGGCATTGGAATCTTTATAAATGGTATGATCTAAGGATGATTGAAGGTGATACAAACAGGAATAATTGGATTCTAAAATTTTTTCCAAATTATGAATCTTAAGTAGATTTCTCTTCTGTGGTGGTGTGAGACTTTTTTTCGCTTTCATTCCTCTAACCCATGTCTTCTTCGAATAAAAAGTAGTTTTAGGATTGCTGACTTTTTTCTTCTTATTTTGTTTTTGCTTTTGTTTAAGCTTATACTTCATTCTTTTTCGTCTAATTCTATTTTCTTTTGTAGATTTGGTTTGTGTTGCAAGGTTGACATTATCTGAGGTAGCTATAGGTAAAACAGACGGGTTACTCAACCGTTTCCGTTTAATAATTTTACGGATTGTACTGTTTCTTCTGGCCATTTGGGGAATCTATATGGTTCATGTGAAAGTAAAAATTAAACAAAATTTAAATAAAAAAGTCTGTCAGTTGGAACATAGTATAACCATACATAGATTTGGCTAGAACCGAATGTATGCATCCCTACTGTAGATGCAAATATGTATTTTTGTGATTCAGGATTGAAAACAATTTTTTAGTAGATCACTAGCAATCTATGTGGCAATGAATACTAGTTCTAAGAATCCCTAAAATAGGGTTTCTATCCACAAAAAGTGGTAAGTAAAAGTCAATCGTACGTAAGTCTGTATAGTAAAGTAAAGAGGGAGCGACTTCTGCAGAAATTATGCAGCACACTACTGCCTCGTTCTTTAAAATGGCTATGTAATTATCAAATTAATCCATATAGAGACACCAAACTCCTATAGAAACAACGAAATAAAAATAAAAATAAATATAAATAAAAATATTTCAATAATCAATTTGTCTAGGTGACCCATCCATATAACACCATAACCCTCTGTAAATGTCAAAATAAAACCAACGACGACTATGATTATCTATATTATTAAAAATGTAATCTAATTGTCTGGCTCTCTTTTCAGCTGTCTTTCCATCAGACCAAAAAGTTGAACTTAAAATCCACTCTCCAATGTAGCTAGGTGGAGCACCGTTTCCAATTAAAAATAAAAAAAGGTTGAAAGTATCTGTGTCTGTAATAGGTTTTTTCCAAAAAAATAATTGATATTGAGATGGCCAGGATTCGAGTGGATAAAAAATGTCTCCATTAATAAGGTTGAAAAGATTGTTTCGTATTGATATGATATTTGATCTGTTGGCATTCTTGAAAGAGTCGAGGTAAAGTTGTAGAAAATATCCTGGGTTCATTGTAATGGTAAAATAATCTACATTGGGTAAATTACATTAATTAATTGTAGGTATAAGAAAGGAAAGGAAAAGAAGACATGGAAGAAATTGCAAAACCCGGGTGCTTTATAAAGAAATAGACCAAGCCACAAGTATTTGCAAGGTAAAGCTACTTTGTGGTCTTGCCCAATACCGTTTCTACAGAAACAGTGCCGTGATATCTTCAGGTTCCAAGCACGACAGGGAAGCGTGTTTCTAACCCGTCGACAGGTCTTGGAACGACACGCCCGTCTAATACGTATAGAGAATAGAGGAAGGGGTTATAAAAATACGAAATATAACTATAAGTAGCAGTTAAAAGCACAAAACGGAATTGACGTGGAATTTGTGTAAATACGATAAAATAACTAATCTTAACTTTATAATATATAGATATATAATACTATTATAGTTTATAAATAATAAATACTATAGAAAGTGAATAAACAGTTTGAAATATGAAGACTAAAAGTTAATGTGCGAAAATGCAAACGCGAACACGTATCAAACGTCATTAAAAACCGCAAAACCCGATTAAAATTCGCAAAATTCCCGAAAACCCCCCGCAAAATCTCGAAAAAAACAAACAGCGAAAACAACAAACGGTCAAAACATAATATGGAAACAATTGAATATGCAAAAAACGAGAAAAACTTACATGAAGTAGACTTTCAACTGGTCGGCAACAGTTCAAGTTTTCGCGCGTTAAGACAATAACATTGTTGTCATGGTAACGGTAACGATGAGATCACGCAAACGCCTTCGGCTTAATCAAACGAACAATGGAGGCACAAGATGGAATGTTGTATTTTCGAGAAAATGAATCTCTATTAATCGGACGATCGAAACAACAAAATTTGTAAATGACTCGTTCTTTTTTGAAAATAAAACAAAAGGTAAATAGAAATCATTAAAAAACCAAAACAAACTGTAAATTTTTGAACTAAATAACTCTTCAAAATCTGAATTACCTTTCGCTTAGGTTAGCGTATGCCTCAAAGCCTACAACTTGGATCCCTGCCACTTCTATACAAGTCCTGGTCTAGCCTGGAAAGCGTGTTTGAAAATGACTGAAGTCGAACTCGAGCTGCTGACCGATCCAGACATGTATCTATTCATCGAAGAAGGTCCTCGCGGTGGAATTTCAATGATTAGCAACCGTTATGGTAAAGCTAACAATCCATACATACCCGATTATGACCCAGAAAAAGATACTTCCTACGTGATGTATCTTGATGCTAACAACCTCTTCGGCTGGGCAATGTCACAGCCTCTACCCACGGGTAAGTTTGACTGGCTAACCGACCAAGAGATTGCAGAACTTGACATCACAGACTTTGCTGACGATGACGAAAAAGGCTACACATTGGAAGTGGACCTTCACTATCCCTCCGATTTACACGATCTTCACAACGATTATCCTCTAGCACCTAAGAAAATGAATATTTCTTCAGAAATGTTGTCACCGTACTGCCTGGATGTCTCGGAAAGTTTGCAACTCCGTGGTGGCGCTGTATTTAAATTGATGCCGAATCTTCAAGACAAGACCAACTATGTGGTTCATTACCGCAATTTAAAGCAATGCCTGACACTTGGCATGAAGCTGACAAAGATCTACCGCGTTTTAGTATTCCAGCAAAGCACATGGCTAAAGTCTTATATTGATTTTAACACCGGGAGACGAAACCACACTGCAAACGACTTCCAGAAAGATTTTTTTAAACTGATGAACAACTCGGTGTTTGGTAAAACCATGGAAAATTTGAGAAAGCGCGTCGACGTCAAACTCGTCAACGACAAGACGAAACTATTAAAACTAATAGCGTCCCTTTCCTTTGACTACTTCCGTATATTCTCAGAAGATTTAGCGGCCGTCAACATGAGAAAGACGAAGCTTTACCTAAACCGTCCCATCTATGTCGGATTCGCCATCCCGGATCTTTTCAAAGTACTCATGTACCAGACAATGGCTAGCATGAATCAGATTCGAAGTGAACGCCATGAAATCTACTCCATTATACTTAATAAAATAGGTCTTAGTTCTTATATGATGACAAACGATATATTTTAAACGATGGAGTGAACACACTTGCTTATGGACATTACAATGGGAAGTGAATAAGAACTGCATATATCAGTACATATATATGCTAGCTATATTCAATTTGGTCACAGCCTATTTAGCGGTTTTGCACAATTCTCTATAAGTCTTACCATAGGCGGCCCAGAACTGATCTCACTGACCTCGCGCTACGCTATGTTGTCTGAACAGTTTTATATTATGACAAGGTAGGCAACTCTCACGCCAAATAAGCTAAAAACGCACGACGGTTGACTCAAACACCTTCACAAAACCGCAAATATTTCATAAAAATATGGCGAATAAGAAAAAAAAAGTACAACACATTAACTTGAATAATTTTACTACATTTATACTATATTTTAGCATTCAAATGTATTCCTATGCATGTATAAAACGTGAATGTTTTTATGGTTTCTGGCAAATATATTTCAAAACCTATGCTGGGGACACCTTGCCTATACCTTCGTTATTTTTAAATTGAGAATAGAAAGCTGATTGGCTGTCGTTTAAAAAGAGCCAATCAGCTTTCTATTCTCAATTTAAAATATGACGAAGGTATAGGCAAGGTGTCCCCAGCATAGGTTTTGAAATATATTTGCCAGAAACCATAAAAACATTCACGTTTTATACATGCATACATTTGAATGCTAAAAATATAGTATAAATGTAGTAAAATATTCAAGTTTAATGTGTTGTACTTTTTTTTCTTATTCGCCATATTTTTATGAAATATTTGCGGTTTTGTGAAGGTGTTTGAGTCAACCGTCGTGCGTTTTTAGCTTATTTGGCGTGAGAGTTGCCTACCTTGTCATAATATAAAACTGTTCAGACAACATGGGTCGTCGCGCGAGGTCAGTGAGATCAGTTCTGGGCCGCCTATGGTCTTACAAAATTTTTGAGCTTAAGGGTGTATTGCGGTAACGTGTATTATGTTTATTATGTTTTAAAACACTGAAATGCTTACCCTGTGTAAATACATAATAATTTTTAATATTCACAGATAATCACAGTTTGATAAATGGTATATAGTATGCATGTAATATATGATTAATTCGTGTAACTATATATGTAACTTGAATTTTTATGAAATATATTCCTTTACAAATTGCATATGACCTGTTGTGTTTTATAGCTAACGGCTGTATTCTAAAAGCTCACTCACACTCACACTCAAGTTAAACTCGAGTGAGCTGCTCCCAAGTGTGATTGAAGTGTGAGAATAAGTGGAGTGTGAGCATAACTTTGCACTTTGAAAGGGCGTACTCATTTGTTAAGCAAACTGGTCAAATTGGATTCAAAAAGCTTACTCAAGTGTGACTAACTGGAGTGCAGTTCAGTAAACAATCATGTATATCAAGAGTTTGATTTTCTCGGCTGTGAAGTTGAAAGACAATGTGCAGTGAAATGTCCCAAGGCAAGCAATATTTTTCACAACTAAAAAAGTCACTTCTTACAGAGTTATAGGCCGTCACCTGTTCAATCCTATCATTCACGTTCGTTGCACGTGTTGGGAGGCTAAGAAATTCTTCCGTATATCAATGTATATAAGTGTCTTGTGTTCAAAAATGCTAAACCACCCATAGGCGGCCCAGAACTGATCTCACTGACCTCGCGCGACGCTCATGTTGTCTGAACAGTTTTATATTATGACATAATATAAAATTATGTCATAATATAAAACTGTTCAGACAACATAGCGTAGCGCGAGGTCAGTGAGATCAGTTCTGGGCCGCCTATGAGCCACCATTCATAACTGTGCACAAGAAGTAGAGAATTAACACCAAACTTGCGTCATTTTCCATCTTTGAAACTGACCGCCATCTTGGATTTTGATTGTTATCACCTAGGCAACACGAGCGTTTGCCTGCAATCAGGCTGTGTAGCACCCGAAATTAAAAGGGTCTTTTACGCGGGTTTTACAAAATTACTAAAGAAAACCATGACCGACATAAAAAATTTAAAGGTATGCAAATGTTTTATTCATTTTGACGATGTTTCCCAATCGCTTACGAAAGTTACCAACCTGCGTTCGTTGAAATTTATCAGCTGCCGAAAAAGATGGGTTAAGCTAAAAGGCGAAAATCGGAAATTTGTCAAAACTCGTATAGTTTATTCACTGACGAAGGCGTGAGCGAGTTTCTTTCAGCAAACGATGGTGGGGATCTGCAGTGGTATTACCATGTTAACTGTTACAAAAGAATATATGACGAGAATAAGCTACAAACGGCGAAAGCAAAACATCTATGTAAAATCAACCAAGAGAAAACGGACAGTGAAGTGAGACAACCGCAAAAAAAGTTAACACGCTTATCAGTGGAGAATGATAGTCATGTGCACAGGACGTCTGGCATGAGATCTTTGCATGTTTTATAACCTAGGTGCATAATTTATGAAAAAAAATCAGATTTGTTTGTCATGGTAAGTTTACAAGGCATACATTGGTAAAAGTAATAAAAGACAATATGTGTGTATGTTTCTCAAAATTATTTGTAATTTCTCAAAAGTATCTGTATAACTGACGATTGCTGTACTTTATAATTATATACTAGCAATCTGGAAAAAGAAAACGAATGTCACTTGTCCTCTGCGAGACTGTTGATGCGGGTCTATTACGCGAAGCAGCCACAAGAAAGAATGACGAAAATTTTACTACAAATACGCGATAAAGACTACGTATCAATCGAGGTTAGGTACCACAGGAGATGCTACACGAATTACACGAACTTTTTACGTAAACAAGACGTAAGCAAAGCAAGTGGCAGCGCTAAGCCTCTTTTCGATGAAGGTTATCAAAATTTTTGTAAAGAAGTAGTCGAGGAGCTCATCGCGAATAAACAAATAACATTTATGTCACAACTATATGCAAAGTTTGTCAAGATCGTACAAAGAGTTGAAGGGCTAGATGCCAGAAACTTTAGGAAATTTCGATTGAAGGAACACCTGACTCATTCATATCCACAACTTGTTTTTGTGACACTAAAGCGATGCAACGTTAGTGAAATTGTCTTCGCAGAAAATTTGTGCCCATCTGATGTTATGAGTGATGACCACGATTTACATCTGAGCAGTGAAAGTGATTACGGCAAGGATGATGACGATGACAACGAATTTGATGTAGACGTGAGAGCAAGTGCACCCGTTGTTAATGAGGCACAAGTATTGTACCATGCTTCCATGATACTGAAGGAGAAGATAGCTAGTACCCAGGAACTTAAGGTACCATGGCCTCCGGTTGCTGCAGACATCACGATGGACAATGTTCAGAAAGTTGTTACGCCAACTTTGTTTAATTTCGTGGCGTGGACTCTGGGATTTTCAGAAGAAGCCCATATTGATTCTTATGTAGCTGTTACTGACAAGCAGAAAGCGAAAATCCTTTCACTGGTACAAGACATGATTCTCATTTCATCAAATGGGAAAAAGTTTACGCCAAAGTCTTTCTCGCTAACAATGGCAATGAGGCAGTTAACTGGATCATCAGCAGCAGTGAACTTGTTGAATCAGTTTGGTCATTGTATGTCCAATAATTTTGCACTGCGCCATGAAACAGGATTAGCCGAATTAAACATATCACAAGGAAGATTGTTCCAGCTGGTGTTAGAAAGAACCAAAACATTGCAATAGCTTGGGACTATGACGATTTCCTGGAAGATACAAAGACAGGAAAGGACACAACTCATGTCACGGGGGGCATAATAATTCAGAGAGATTACAGCCCATTCGAAAGTGAGTGTGTTTCAAGGGAAAACATCTGAAGAGCATCATCATTAAAGCATGTTCCAGATCAAGTTGCTCAATTTAGCTTGGGAAAAAGAGAAACAGTTGATCTCCGCAAAGCTCTTGACAACACTGATCTCAGTGAGAAAGCTCATCAGCAACCACAAAGCTATGGAAAGAAGCTTGATTTTTTATTTGTTGTAAGTCGGATGCTGCAAGCCAATCGTTTACAAACTGGACAGGCTACAACACATTGTTATCCAAAGGAAGCATACCACAATTGTCCAAAGTCGTGTACCTACCCATAATAGATGCCCCTGCCACAGAGTTCTCCACAGACCGCAATTAAATCCATTCTTCAGAGGAGCACGAAAATTGCTGATGAATTGGGTGTACGCCATGTATGCCTTGTTTTCGACGAAGCCATTTACGAAAAGGTTCAACAGATTAGATGGAAGGATGTTACCTATCTGGATCGTTTAATCGTGCGCATGGGAGCTTTTCATATGGCAATGTCTTTCTGTGGTGCAATTTCTAAACTATTTGGTGATGGAGGCTTAAAGGTAGTCTTATGAATTCTAACTTTCGGGAAATACTGGGAAAATAAGTTGTTCTTCTTGAAAACGCTACGTGTAGACATACATAATCCAATAAGCAATAATGTCTTTTTAGGATTTGTTAGTTGAATCTGATCTTGTCGCTGTGGGATCGTTGAAAGGAGTAATAAGTGGCAAGCATTATAACTGAAGTTTGCGAACGCACAAAGTTGTGTATGAGGCAATGATGCGTATGCTGTTTAATTCCTATATCAAATCATTACCAAACGAATCTCAAATCGTAATTAACGCGTTTATTGGTATGTTATTATTGCAAATGTTATACTAATTACAGAATAGCGTTTAATAGGCTTATAGTTGCGTACATCTATTTGTCCAACGACAAACACAACCTCTATTATATCAACCGTGGTAATTTCTAAATTTAACTATAAGTAGAGCAACAAGCAATAATATCAGTAGAATAAAAAAGAGTTGCAATTGTTTCTTTTTACAGCAAGCATGACAGCATCGTATCCTGACCTGGGAGACATCTTGCAGTTGACAAGGCTCGTTGAAATTATGGATAATTTCAGTCTGTTCATAGAGACGAAGTCGGCAACAAGCCGTACAATGGCGTACTGGCTACTGTACATTCAAATGGTACAAGTTCTGCTCCTGTTCATCCGCGCTACGAGAGAAAACAACTGGGAATTGCACTTGTCTGCTGTTCGTTCCATGCTGCCGTGGTTTTTTGCTACTGATCGGGTGAATTACGCCAGATACGGCTCCATTTATTGGTTGGAGATGATTGCTCTGGATAAAACGCACCCAGGAAAAACTAGAAGAATATTATTGAACTTTAGCAGTGACAACGAGTACGAGATTCGTCATTATCGCGTGTTGTTTGCTGACGCCACTATGCAAAACTCGTGTTGTGAAATCTTGTACTCAAAAGCCCGACGACTATGTCTTTTACGAGATGGCGTAATCAAGCAATACGGAGTTCGGCGCAAACATTACGAATCTCGTACTCGTATTCGTAGTAGTATTCACTCCTAAAGCGGTCCATTCTCATTCTTCATGTGACAAAAAGACAATAGAAAATTTCTGAGTAACTTCAGATCACTGTTTTAGCTGACGGTCATTTGTATGGATTAAATGTAGGAGCTCTCCAGGTAGTGCCGTAGTGGTTGAGAACTGGACGTGTCAAAGACAAGATCGGTACGGATTTTCTTCAACGGCATGCGACCAGACGATGGAGCAAACATTTAACAGGGACTCGAAAACTAAAGGCGGGATTGTTGGAGTTACGTTGAACCGTGCGGCTGTAAAACGGTGGATTTTGTCGCATTCGGAGAGAGCATCCATGACGAGGAAATGCTATGTTCTTGCTGACCATAATGAGGAAAAAAGGTTCGTGTTTACTTATTTTTTTGGTTTAATTGTGAAATCCCATATATGTGCATGCTGCATGCATGATAAAAAAGAACGACTTTTACTCCATTGTAGATCACGTAAAGACGTCGATTCCACCCAAATTAAGCGTCATAATGCTGAGGTCGAAAGCGTTGTGGAAACGCTATCCAATATGACGAATCCATTTGATGACGATCTTCAGGAACTCGTAAATATTGCTAACGGTGAAATTGCTACACCTGCCGTATCAAAGGATCTTCTGAAGTCCCGCGATATTGGCGAGGAAAAGTTCGCAGAATTTGTCTCAGAGAAGGTCAAATCTGACAAACCAGATATCTTCACGACCATAAAGAAGACAAAATTGAACACGTTTTCGAAGAAGACCACCAACGGCAAAACAAACACGAAGCAAGGGAAAGTCGTTGAATTACGTAATGATTCAAAATTCATATCCCGCCTCTTAGCCATTGGACAATCACGTGAGATTGACATGCGGAACCTGATGAAATTCAGTTTAAGACAGTATCCTGCGCCTTTGGCAACTGTCAATGGCAATTTAGTGAAAACTGAAAAATGTAAACTAATGCACGAATTGTTACGCCGTGCGGACTGCACTAACCAGCCTCCCGAGAGTGCCGATGTGCTTCTGCTTGATGGAATGGCATTATTCCAGACGCTCAAGGATATTCCCGAGACATTTGGTGATCTAGCAGAAAAAGTCGTGAACATTATCATCAGTTCGGCAAAGAAAGTTCAAGCAAATAGGGTGGACTTTATTTGCGATACTTATCCGTTAGTCAGCATAAAAAATCTTGAGAGAGAAAAAAGATCGATGTCGGGTGTCACGTGGGTTAGGATTGGTGGTGCAACTCAGAAAGTCCCTCGACAATTTAAGAAGTTTCTGTCCTTGGGGGAAAACAAGGAAGCTTTGATTCAGTTCGTTTTCCAACACATGGCCACGCTTGATCTGGCACCAGCACTGCAGGATGTTACCTTGTTTTTCACGCATGGAGCAGAATGTCACAAGTTTTTCACTGATTTCAGCGATAATACTTTGAATATTGAGAATGTTGCAGAGCTGCATTCAAATCATGAGGAGGCTGATACGAGATTACTGCTACACGCGCAACATGCGTCTTTAATGCACACCACTAATGTCAGAATCCGAAGTCCTGACACGGATGTATTTGTATTGATGTTAGCGCATAAGGCCACAATCAGATCTCGCTTAATTTTTGACACTGGTTCGGGAAACAACAGAAAAAGTATTGATGTCAATGAAGTTGCTGATCAATTGGGATTGCGTTTATGTAAAGCACTTATTGGCTTTCATGCATTCACGGGTTTGTATTTATTTTATACATGTGTACATTACAATTATAGCATTGCAAGTAGTCGTGAGTGAAGTCGTAAATAGGTAGTCCAAGCTCAGATAAAAATGGTACGGCTACCAGTTTTATCCGTGCCGTACCAAATATCACGTATAGTGCGTGTAAACGAGGCTTTAAACTTAATGTGAAAACCTAATAACTTGTCGCCTCTTCTCTCAAATATATACTAAAATATATTCTTAGGTTGCGACAGTACCAGTGCCTTTCACGGAAAGGGGAAGGTGGCGTCCTTGAAAGTGTTAGATGATTTTCTGATTTTTACGAATCATTTGCCAATCTTGGTTCTTGTTTTGCCCCGAGTCCAGACTTGCTTCATGCCAACTTCAAACAATGTTGACGAGGCGAGATTCAAAATTTTCAGTCTGGGAAAATTCGACGCAAATCAAATGCCGTGCACAAAGGATGCACTGTTTAAGCATATCCAACGGTCGGTTTACCAGGCAGCAATTTGGCACAACGCATTGAATGCCATAGTAGATTACCCTGTTATTACCAACCACGGATGGCTAGTTGACGACGATGGTAATGTAAATGTAGATTGGATGGATCTGCCTCCTGCACCAGATGCGATATTGGAAAACATCGAATGCACCTGCAAGAAAGGCTGTGCTACCAATCGTTGCTCGTGCATGAAAGCTAATTTATGTTGCACGAGTCTTTGCAAATGCATAGATTGCGTAAATGGAAAGGAAAATCCCGATCAATTATCTGATAGCGACGATTGTACTTCCGAAGATGAAGCCGACAGCGACAATAAATGACATCGAATACACATAGTTCAGACATTATCTGTAATATTCCATTCAGATGACGTCATTATAATGACTATGCTCTTTTTCAAACGTTGGACAAACATGTGCATCTGAGCTTGAATAGAACTATTCACAAGACTCCCGATTACCGAAATACTGCGGAATAATTCAGAAATATCATGCAGTTTGAGCGTAGATAGAAACATGCCATTGTGATGACGTCACAAACTTTCATTGCCGTTTTTGAGTAGTTGTGCACACTTATGAACGGGGGCTTCATAAATATCTATTTCCTAGGTCATGAGGTGCCTTATCTTCGTCAAATTATTTAGCCTCTCGTTGTGTGCAACGGAATGCCATTTCTAAGGCTTTTATTTGGCACAGGTGACGGCCTATTAGTGGCAAAACACAAAGACGTCCTGGAAAGTAAAAGAAATGATTTTAGGACAATATCCCAGAAAAACGCGTTGTGGGAAACGTTATCGCAAGAATTTAATTCGCAGTCAGGTGTGACTAAGCGGGATGCGAAGCAATGGCATGTTTCTATGCCTAGCAAAATGGCGGCCAGTTGTTTAGCAAATAAGCTCGTACTTATTTCGTTATTAATACTTTTTATTACATTTTTCCTCGCTCAAAATCCAAAGCACAGTGTATTTAACGATGTTTCTTCATTATTTGTGGGTTGTAAACTGGATATAAGATGTTATCCGAGTAGAAATTCAGGTTTATCTCGCCATGGCAAGACATCGTGTGCTGTACCTACTAGATCAAAAATAACGGCGTGTGTTCACTTGGTCAAGTTTTCTCTTGCTGCTGGATATCTTGTCCTCTTATCTAACGATGTGAATTTGAATCCTGGACCAACTGCTGGTGCTTTGGTGTGTCCATGGTGTGATAAATCAATTCGGGGAAATCAAGCTCGTTTGCACTGTGCATCGTGTGAACTGTTTTTCCATTTGAAATGTCTCGGAGCTGAATACGATCAGACTGGCTGTTGTCACCTATGTAGTTCTTTGTCACAAGGCTCGACTCAGCCTGATGATTCGCCATCCGATGAGCTTTTTCTCCCTGCTAAGCTCCGTGAGATTCTGAAGCTACATGGATTTAAGATTGTCCATCAAAATATTCGAAGTCTTATGTGTAAAATTGACGAGATTCGTGTTATAGTTAATGAATTAAAGTCGGGACTACACGTAATTGCCCTAACTGAAACATGGTTAAATAAGGAGATACTAGATGCTGAGCTTCAAATCCCGGGTTACAATCTATTTAGAAGGGATAGAGGTGCTCATGGTGGCGGAATTGCTGTTTATGTTAAATGTAATATCTCAGTCACTAGAAGAGAAGACCTGGAGGACGCAAGCGTTGAGGGTTTGTGGTTAGAGATATCTCTGCCTAAATCTCGTGTATTCTTAGTTGGTACCTTTTATAGGCCTCCTAACTCCTCAAGTCATCATGATAAGGATTTTATGTTTAAATTGAACAACAACTTGGATATTGCCAGTGCTCAGGGTAAGGAAGTTTTAATCACAGGTGATTTAAATGTTGATCTATTGGCCAAGAGAGATGTTATACCGGAGTGTAAGCAGCTCAGATCGGTATTAAAATGTCTGCAATTTAAACAAGTAATTGACAAGCCTACAAGAATAGCTCCCAATTCTTGTACACTTTTAGACATTATAGCAACGAATCGCCCCAGAATATAAGTAATTCGGGAGTTATAACTACCAATCTGAGCGATCATGAAATGACTTTCTGCGTACGGAAGATTAATTGGAAAAGGGCTCCTGCTCAAATAAAAACATTTCGGAATTACGCAAACTATGATCATAACGCCTTTTGTGATGATTTAAACGGTATTGATTTAATTCCTAATGGAAATATTAGTACATGCGTCAATGATTTATGGAACTCTTTTAGCTCTGCCTTTGTTTCGATTGCAAATAGGCATGCTCCTGTTATACAAAAGCGAGTGCGGGGGATTGATAATTGTCCGTGGCTTAACAGTGATATTAAATGTGATATTCGCCAACGGGATTATCTAATTAAAAAGGCAAGGAAAACAAATTTATCTGAAGACTGGAATAGATACCGATGTTTCAGAAATCGTGTAACAAATAAAATTAAAGCTGCTAAAGGGTGCTACAATAGGAAACTTATTGAAGAAAATAGTGGAGATCCAAAAGCCTTTTGGAAAACGAAAAAAATCATTCCTGGTGAAATTAAAGAAAGGCCTGTGAGTATGAAGATTGGAGAGAGTATTTCATGGGATGTGAGGAAAATTGCAAATGCGTTGAATAGTTTCTTTGCTACGACTGCTCGACGTCTTATTGACTCTGTTAATGAAGTTGTGCCTGATGCATTCAATAATGTTAATCGTATTGGTGATTTTACCCAAGCCGATCAGCGCTTGCCGTTTGAGTTCCATGAGGTCCCAGAAAGTTTGTTTTTCGCCAGCTTCGCACTCTTAAAACTAGTAAAGCAGTTGGATTAGACGATATTCCATCGCGACTACTTAAAGATGCCGCAGGTATTGTTGCCAAACCATTAACTGTTATCATTAACGCATCGTTGTACCAGGCTAAGGTACCAGTTGAGTGGAAAGCAGCTCGTGTCGTTCCATTGTTCAAGAAAGGTGATGTTAATAGCATGGACAATTACCGTCCCATTTCTATTTTGCCTGTTGCCTCCAAGCTGTTGGAGAGAGCTGTACATACACAGCTTGTCAAATATCTTCGTGAGCACAATCTTTTAAGTCCATACCAGTGCGGTTTCAGGAAAGACCATTCTACTGAATTCACAGCCCTTTCCTTTGCTGACGCAATCCGGAAGAACATTGATGTTGGTCAAATGACAGGTGCTGTTTTCGTGGATTTGCAAAAGGCGTTTGACACCGTTGACCATATGACTTTGATTCGTAAGTTATCCACAATCGGGGTCATTGGTCACGAGCGAAACTGGTTTGATGACTATCTGACAGATCGTTTCCAAGTTGTTGGTCTTAATGGTGTCGTATCAGACAGTGAACCCGTGATTGCAGGGGTACCACAGGGGTCAATCCTTGGTCCTCTACTGTTTATACTACATGTCAACGATTTACCTAAGGTAATTCGAGACTGCAGCATTTTGATGTATGCGGATGATACCGTATTATTCTGTTCCGGCTCAGATGTCTCTAAGATTGAAAAAAGACTTAACGATGATCTAAACCAGATCGGAGAGTGGTTGCGTGAAAATAGCTTATTTGTGAATGTCACAAAAACTGAGTCAATGTTATTTGGAACTGCTGCTAGATTGAAAAACGTAGATCGTTTCCAAATTCGAATGCATGGGCACATCATTCAACGTGTTTTTGAATTTAAATACCTAGGTATTATATTTGATGTGCATGTTAGTTGGAATGCTCATGTGAAATATGTTCTTGGGAAAATGGGAAAAAGGATTGGGATGTTGGGACGTATCAGGAAAAATCTAACTGTGCACAGTGCGAATACAATTTATGTGTCGTTCATTCGACCATTTTTGGATTACTGCGATTCTGTGTATAACTGTTGTGGTGAAGTGAACAGCAACTCTCTTGAAAAGCTTCAAAGACGGGCTGCGCGAGTAGTTTGTAAATCGAATGACAGTGACAGTGCGATGGATTTTTTAAAGTGGGAAACTCTTTTAAACAGACGTGAACATCACATTTTTAATATAGTTAGTAAATGCATTGGTGGCAAATGCCCGCAAGTTTTTAGAAATTACTTTAATTTTAATAAGAATATATCTCAACGTGCAACAAGGCAAAGTGACCATCTTCATCTGCCTAGAGTCAGAACAGAAATTGCAAAAAGAAGTTTCTACTATAATGGTTGTATAATATATAATAAACTAAAACAATGCGATTGACTTTCTATTTTAGTCTAGTTTGTATTGAACATGAACTTAAATTATTATAGTATTCTCAGATTTTATAAATTTTTAAACTCTTGTATTATATTCATATGTATATATGTATTATCTTATTTGTATATCAGAGCTCCTATTGATAGCAGTGACTCTTGTCGCTGACAGGACTACTCTGTTTAAATAAAGGTTTACTACTACTACTTTAAGAAATGTTGGGAAAATTTGAAGGTGCCAAAAAGGTTCCTCCTAAAGAAAAACGGGCCGCTAAATTAACTGGTGGTGGTGTATCCACATCACCCGCAGGCGAACAATCATCGGCTATTGCTTCAGTGATCCCTGCTCAAATAGACAGCCTAGAAAACCCTTTTGATGACGATAACTACGAATCTGATAAGCCGGGTATATGCTATAGTAGAAAGATTATGGTATTGGGCATGTTTCATTTCTCATTCACGCATTTAATAGAAACCGAAAATGGCGAGGCTCAGTCTGGTACAACACCAGTCCTACAGTTACTCCGTATCAACAACCGTCAACTGTTGCATGTAGAAGCTGCCTTGTCGTTACCAACGACCACAAAGAAACCAATATCTGCGGGAATATAGTCCGGTTCTTCAAACGGATCATTTCGGCTTCGGACAAAGTTGTACAAAGTAGCTGTATAGCAACAATAATAGTGAGTGTTGTTTCTAGTTTTGTACGTAGACTCATTGATAAGCATGGAAATAGTCTCTTAAATAATCCAAATGTTCTCTCTATGGTATTTCTCGTTCTTTCTTGCGGTGTTTGCGGATTTCAACAGTGGTGTCATCAGATAAGGCCGACATGGATATGGACAGCCACTGTCGCCCAGTAAAATACCATAAATGTCCCCTCGTTCAAACTTTGCACATAAGCGACTGTTATAAAAAATTCTCGCATCGTGAACGCTACCTGGCCAGCGTGTGACTTTATTTAGAATTTCCAAATGTGCTCCGCAAACAACTTGCACGTTAATGGAAAAATACCCTTTTCGATTTCGATACAGCTCTGCAATTTGACCCCCGGGAGATGTAATTTTAACGTGGGTATACAGTCTTTTGCTCCAACAACGTTGGGAAATCCACCAATGCGCCAGAAATTAAGCTTGCTTTGCAGTAGCATATTCTCATTAGGGAATTAATGTTATGTGATTATTCTTTAGACGAGCAATAGCTTCCGACACGCGTTTTATAATGCGACTTGCTGATGGCTGGGATATTTCACATACATGTAAGTCCGCACATGCTATAACTGGAACATACCAGTCGCATAAAATCGGAGAGTTATCAGCAGTTGAATATCAGCGGGAATTGGTCTTCCCCTGTCGTTATGTGCACGTATATGTGGTCGAATAATTCGCAGCAACTCCTGAAAAGCATCCTTTGTTAACCTATATCTCCTCCTAAATTGCTCATCGTCATGTACGTGTCTATATTGAACGTATATGTCTTCCGTTTATTTCTGTTATTGAATATAATATTATCGACGGCAGTCAGTCTATTTAGCCATCTGCCGGCCATGTTTTTATGACATACACACTCGTGAGTGCAGGTCAAGGGAGGTATACATTTCACTCACACTTCACTCCACTTTTAGGCCTCATTGGAGAGTGAGTAACGTCTTTGAATGACAGAAGGGTGAGTGTAACAATCGACTCAATGAGTTCGAGGGGGATCTCATTGAGTTGTAACGCCTGTATTCAAAAAGCTCACTCACACTCACACTCATTGAGTATGACATAAATATTTTGTTAATGCTGATCAATGAGAAAGTTTTTTCTGAATAGATAGAAAGATATAAAGTAAATCACTGAAAATCAAGCCCCTATTCGTCTGGAAATACCGCCATTGAAACGTTATGAGAAGATTAAGATTTCCCACTCAATGAGTTTGAGTGTGAGTGAGCTTTTTGAATACAGGCGTAAGTTTCATGCACTCATTGAGCATAAGCGTCCACTGGTTAAATGTGAGTGTGAGTGAGCTTTTAGAATACAGGCATTGGTCTTTCAAACTACGTCTACATACAAGGTATTCTGCGAGATAAAAAATTCAATAAACATGCTTTCACACCTTATCCATGGACGATAGTCGATTGCTTCGTTTGTTTGTTTGTTTTTAAAGAATAACGCATGTAAAATACACCAAACTTCATATCACGCCATTTTTTTAATAACGAGAAGATTAAATAGGCTAATGACTTGGATATAACGAGATATTTAATACGTTATATCTTGCTCGTTATATTTGCACGTTGTAATTTCACCATTTACACGAGCTACAGAGTAAATCAATTCCAATTTTCCTTTATCCATGCAGTTTTTACACTAGGATATGATCACAGACTAATGGATGCACTATCGTTCAAGTATGTCTTTCTAGCTTAAAGCTCTGCAATCTTGCGACTTCAAATTTTGACAAGTCTTAAATTATCAGGTTCTTCATCTCATTTTGAACTTATATATAAAAGCATTCTAGATGAAAATGTCTTTTTTTTTTAATTTATGTTATACAGCTACTATCTGCTTAACTTTTTAAAACTCTGCAAGTGTGTTATGCCTCTTGTAGCTTATGATGACGACGAGCTGTGCAAATTATTGAAGCCCTTCACACATCCAGAGCTTTAGGGCTAAAAAAGTCCCGCAAAATGTTGTATGTTTCTCTTTGAAAAGCCCTTCACACATCCAGAGTTTTAGGGACTAAAAACGTCCCGCGCGGGACAGGCAGTCCCGCAATATATGTTGTATGTTTCTCTTTGAAAAGCCTTTCACACATCCAGAGCTTGAGGGACTAAAAAAGTCCCACATTTTTAGTCCCTAAAACTCTGGATGTGAGAAGGGATTTTCAAAGAGAAACATACAACATTTTCCGGGACTTTTTTAGTCCCTAAAGCTCTGGATGTGTGAAGGGCTTCAATGAAGATAAAGTGGTCGACGTTTTCAATAATTTTCACAGCTCGTCGTCATCATAAACTATAAGAGGCATAACACACTTGCAGAGTTTTAAAAAGTTAAGCAGATAGTGGCTGTATAACATATTAAAAAAAAAAACATTTTCATCTAGAATGCTTCTATATATAAGTTCAAAATGAGATGAAGAACCTGATAATTTAAGACTTGTCAAAATTTGAAGTCGCAAGATTGCAGAGCTGTAAGCTAGAAAGACATACTTGAACGATAGTGAATCCATTAGTCTATAGATATGATCATATATGATCATATCCTAGTGTAAAAACTGCATGGATAAAGAAAAATTGGAATTGATTTACTCTGTAGCTCGTGTAAATGGTGAAATTACAACGTGCAAATATAACGAGCAAGATATAACGTATTAAATATCTCGTTTTATCCAAGTCATCAGCCTATTTAATCTTCCCGTTATTAAAAAAATGGCGTGATATGAAGTTTGGTGTATTTTACATGCGTTATTCTTTAAAAACAAACAAACAAACGAAGCAATCGACTATCCTCCATGGATAAGGTGTGAAAGCATGTTTATTGAATTTTTTATCTCGCAGAATACCTTGCATGTAGACGTAGATTGAAAGACTTAGCTATAAAACACAACAGGTCATATGCAATTTGTAAAGGAATATATTTCATAAAAATTCAAGTTACATATATAGTTACACGAATTAATCCTATATTACTTGCATACTATATACCCTTTATCAAACTGTGATTATCTGTGATATTAAAAATTATTATATATTTACAGAGGGTAAGCATTTCAGTGTTTTAAAACATAATAAACATAATACACGTTAGCGCAATATACACCTGTAGTAAAAGATCGCAAACTCGCTCGAATAGAACACATAACATCGTATATTTTAAACCAATAACATCTCACGTGATACGTGTTTGACATCAACCCAGAATATTAGTTAAAATGTTGAGCTATAAATAGTTCAAATTAACAACCTATTTAACACTCTAGTCTTCAACAACATTCAAATTATTAACCTGAAATATGAATCCCTACGACTAAACAGTTCAAATTGTTTACATTACCATGCACCATTTTACTTGATTATCTACAGTAAAACTGTCGTTTCTCTAAAAATTCTGTGTTTGTTCTTTTCTTCGCAATTCGCCTATGACTGCTGCATTTTGTCGTTGGCGACCAAGTTTCGCTACCTCGGTTGACGGCTCATGTTGCTCTGGCTGTAAAGGATCTGGCAATACCTTTATTTGATTTTCTGTCGATTTCACTTCCTCCAGTATCAGATGTTGAGCCGAACGGCGTAACAGTAAGACCTTGTCGTCTTTCCCACCGAGAACCTTTACGATAACTGCACGAACAACTCCATCATTCCCTGGTAAAAGCTTTTCTATTTTTGCCAATTTCCAAAAACTGCAGCTCGTCTGCTCATTCTTTAGTATAACGATATCTCCCACGGAAATCTCGATCATTTTGCTGCCTGACTTATTCGCTTGCTCTCTTGCAAATACTCTCTTCTCCATTGTTTTGAAAACTGTTGCAGTAACTTTCTTTGATGACGCGATCTTCTCGTCAGTGAATGATAGGTGCTGACTACTTCGTAATGCTCACTCGATGGCATAGCGGTGATACGTCGTCCATAGATTAGGTGAGATGGACACAATGGATAGGAGATAGATTCCCCGTCATCATATATGTAGGTAATTGGTCGCGCGTTAATGAGTCCTTCCACTTCTATTAAAATGGTGTTTAGTTCATCATATGTTAAGCAGCATCTGCCTATTACTTTCTTCAATGTTCTCTTGATACTTCGGACAAGCCTTTCCTAGAAGACCCCCCACCAGGATGCTCTTTCCGTGATGAATCTCCACGGTATACGATTGTTTGCTAGATAATGACAAACTTCTGGTGCTCGGTTTAATTTACAGATCTCTTTACAAGCCCCTTTGAACGTTTTTGCGTTGTCCGATAACAGTAACGACGGAAGTCCTCGACGACTAGCAAATCTTCGAAAGGCTCTTAGGAATGACTGTACTTCCAGTGATAGCGTCAGTTCGAGATTTACAGCTCTTGTTGCTGCACAAGTAAACAACAAAATGTAAGTTTTCTTGGATTTGTTCGATATCTGGTTTTCTTTCTCTTCCTTTACGTACATTGGTCCTGCGAAGTCGAGTCCCACGTTCGTAAAAGGGGGTTCGTCTGAAACACGGCAGGTCGGCAAATCAGGCAAGGGTTGCGAATGAAACGGTTTTCCATCGACTTTCTTACAGACGACACATCTCTTGATGATTCTTTTCACTGTCTCTCTTCCACGCAATATCCAAAATCGTAGTTAACGTGTCTCTTATTCCGTTGTGCTTGACTCGATTGTGAACTTCTATCACGAGCTGATCGACTATTGTATGCTTCGAAGGTAGTATGATTGGATTCTTGGCTTCTAAGGGGGCAGTCGAATTGTTTATCCTTCCCTTGCACCTAATTACTCGATCTTCACCAAAATAAAGGCCGAATTGACGTACACGTTCTCGCGGAAGGCCTTTCCTTTTTCCTTGTAAGAACTCGATTTCCTTTAAGAATTATGTCGATTGAATTGATTTAAGCCATAACGACTCAGCTACGTCCAGCTCCTTTGCTGTCAGTTCTCTCGCTGTTGATTCTGAATTTTCAATATCTCCCTGGTGGTTTGATGATAGTTTGCATTTCAACTTATTAACGAATCTCGAAATGTATGCTGTTACTCGTAATAGCCGCTGAAAGCTAATAGCCGCTGAAAGCTGCTGAAGTGGTCACAATTTATAATTACGTCTAGATTTATCTTAGAGGACTCCTTGATTCTGCTAACGAGGGAGCGGACGATGACGGACGGGTTCTTAACGGTTTCCTTCATTGCGCTTTCATTCACCCGGACAAAACCTCCAAGACTCTCTCGGTGTCAACTGTCGTATTTCATACACTCTACGTTTCACGTATTGGTTCCAAGCTTTGTCATGTGTGATCCAACAAAGAACGGCTCTTGAGTCTGTCCAATTGAACTTATCAAGTTTTAGATTGGCTGAAAGACACTTTTGTACGGCATTGATTAATCGAGCGAGGATAGTAGCTCCCAATAGTTCCAGCCGCGGAATTGTTTGTTCCTTTAGAGGCGCTACCTTAGTCTTGGATGCTACGAGTCTTACGTCAATATGTCCATCTGCGTACAAGGCTCTCCAATAAACAACGGCTGCAAAGGCTGTTTTGAGGCGTCACTAAAACCATGCAACTTTGCCTTCGTTGGCTCGGCGGTCGGTGTGTTGTAGCATCTGGGGATTCGCACGTTGTCCAGGTTATCTATCTCATTGATTATCATACTCCACTTCGAAAGAAGATCGCCACTCAGTTCCTCGTCCCAATCCACCTTTTCTGTGCACAACTCTTGAAATATTGCTTTCATTCTAATTGTGAATGGGGTTAAAAATCCAATAGGGTCGAATATTTTTGCCGTTACTCTTAGAACTGTCCGCTTTGTAGTGGGTAATGACCGAGCATAGACTGCTAAAGAGGATAAGCTAAGCACGAATTCATCTGAATCGGGTTTCCAGGGAAGACCGAGCACCTTGATGAGGTTGCCTTCGTTTGCGTTTGGATCCATACCAATCGATGCCTTTGCGTAAGATTGATCTTCCTTTACTGATTGGGATTCTGTTATTTTTTCTCTGTGAGCTTCTCTTCAGCGGTGATTATCCTTTCCATAAGTGCCTTTGAATTGGAATTCCATTTACGCAGGTTTAAACCCCCTTCTAGCATAATTTGCTTCGAATCTTTGTAGATGTTGAACGCTGTGTCGTAATTTTTAGCTCCCGCCACCAAATCATCAACGTATAATGAATTCTTCAGAATGTCCACTATCTCTGGACTTTGATCTTCGTAAAATTGTAGATGATGCTCAATCGTCGATCCCAAAATGGCAGGGGATGGTCAAAAACCAGTCTGCAAAAAGTACTCCACTATCTTGGGTTTCATGTCGTGAATTTTTTCAAACCACAGAAAGCGTAACATATCTCGGTTGACTTCGTCGATTCCTACCATTAAGAAGGCTTTCTCAATATCGGCTACGAGGGCAACAGGATTCAATCGGAACTTCACGAGAATGTAAAAAAGATGTGGGATGTAGTTAGGACCAGTAAAAAGAGAATCGTTTAAGGATCGTGTTCGTGAAGCAATCGTGGCTGATCCATTGTAGACAACACGCAACTTTGTAGTGGTCTTGTCTTTTCTTACTACACCATGGTGGGGAAGGTAATGCACACCGTTTTCATCCTCATTTCTTTCTTCAGTACGTTGAGGCACTTTCTCGATAACTCCAGATTTCAACTGTTCTTGAATGCCGTTGTCATATTCACGTAGGACTTCGGGTTGCTTTATCAGGCACCGGTGCAACGATCTTAACCGATTTTGACAAAGTTCGTAGTCGGTTTCTATCTCTAAACAACTTTCTTTCTAGGGCAAACGAACTTCGTACCGCTCCCCTGTAAATTTGATATCGCGGATGAACTCATGCTCGACTCTCGATGTTGAATTTATAAACTTCGCAATTTTGTCGTTTACATTTACTGTCCCTAAACGTGTTCAAGAACAGAGTTTTCTTTCGAACTGGTTCCAGCTTCAATTTCTCTTGAGTTGAATTCGTGATATAAGAGCGTTGACTACCCGTATCAAACAGAACGCGAACTGGAATTGATCTTGCACCGTTAGTTGCATTTGCTCTAGCCGTTTGTAATAAAACAGTGCCCTTGCAGATTTTCGTTGCCGTTGCCGTAATGTCCTCATTCTTCGATCGGCTTATTCGTAGGTTCTTTCTTTGCCTCCTCGTTCTTTCGCATATTCTCTATTCTCTTATTTTCTGGACAGACGGATTGGTGATGTCTTCCCTGGCAATGGCGGCACTTTCTTGGTCTTTCACAGACTCTAGCATTATGTCCTCTTCGCAAGCAGTTAAAGCAAAGTCCTGTTTCACCAAGGATCTTCTTTCGAGCATCACAACCAACGATTTTCTCGCACGATGCTGAATAATGACTGCCATTCCAATATACACATTGTATTTTAGATTCCTCTAGAAGTTTTCCACATCTAACAAACATTGCATGCATTAGCAGTGGGAATGTGGCCACTCTTTACGTTGTTACCTTGATATTTGGATCCCGGTTGACTGTTTCTACTCGATTTTGTGCTTTCGCTTATCTCTCTTGCTTCGATTTCGAATTTTATCGTATCAAGTAAATCATCGATCTTCCAAGCCTCTTTTGGTGCTTTACGGGCAACTTGCAAACGCATTTCGTTTGACAACTTTGACATGATGATAGGTATCAACAGACTATCATATTGATCCGATGAAACACCCAATGAGGATAGACCGCGAACATGTACGCTGATTTTATCATAGACGTATCTCAGAGATGAAGATCGGTCTCCGGTGCACGCTTGGATCTTAAGAATTTCGTCCATATGTGCAGTGATGACTTGTTGCGGTCGTCCAAACCGATCTTGTAGAATTTCTGCAGCAGCATCATAGTTGGCATTGGTGAGATGAAGTCCTTGAATGGCACGTAATGCCGTTCCTTCGAGTAAAGAATTTAGGTAATTATATTTATCGACCTTTGTAATACCATCATTCGGCTCGATCGACTTCGAATCCATCAGGTGTTTTTAGGTGTTCTTCTGCTTCTCTCGACAATTTTGTACACACGCCACGATGGCCGCCACGCTTCGCTCGTAATCGGTCTAATTTCCCCTTATTTTCGGTCATAATTCAAATTAATTTCGCATTTAACTCTAGTAATTTCGTTTAGATTCCGCTTGACAGATTTTCAAGCGGCCCACGTTGGGCGCCATGTAGTAAAAGATCACAAACTCGCTCGAATAGAACACATAACACGATATATTTTAAACCAATAACATCTCACGTGATACGTGTTTGACATCAGCCCAAAAT
Organism: Dendronephthya gigantea; assembly: GCF_004324835.1. Lineage (NCBI taxonomy): Eukaryota > Metazoa > Cnidaria > Anthozoa > Malacalcyonacea > Nephtheidae > Dendronephthya > Dendronephthya gigantea. Next base: position 19,091 of record NW_021163156.1, on the reverse strand, counting down.
ATTAGTTAAAATGTTGAGCTATAAATAGTTCAAATTAACAACCTATTTAACAACACCCTTAAGCTCAAAAATTTTGTAAAAGTTATACAGGGTGTCCCAAAAAAATGGCCCCCTATACAAATTACTCATCTTTTGTTGAACGCGCGGTATTATACCTGTGGGAATTTAAAATAGTTTCTAAACCGAACAGCAACACAAAAATTTGAAATTACAAATTGATTACTAATTCCAGTAAGAATGCCTTAAAATGGTTCAACTGAAATCACAGCAGCGAGTATTTATCGTAACAAATTACACGTTAACCCAAAGCGTAGCCGAAGTGCAAAACAGGTTTAGAGTCGAATTTCCCACTCGGAATCCCCCTTGTAAAAAGACAATTAGGAGAAACGTTCGTCAGTATCAAAACACGGGAACAAGCTTAAACCGCAACAAGGGATATTCGGGCAGGCGAAAGACTGGTCGAAGTGAAGTGAACGTTGCAGCTGTGAGAGCTTTGCTAGAAAAAAACCCACGAGGCGTTAGCTCTCGTCGTAATTCTGTTGAAGTTTCAAAGTCAACCTTTAACAGGATTACAAGATTAGATTTACGATGGCATCTTTACAGAATGCACGTACGGCATGAGCTATTGCCAGACGACTTGCCACGTCGACTACGCTATGCGCAATGGTTTAATGAACACTGTCGAAACCAAAACTTTTTGCAGAGCATCATTATTGGAGACGAAGCAGGATTTGCAATGAATGGAGAAGTTAACTCCCACAACGTGCGCGAATATGCACCGAAGGGACAAGCACCGGCATTTAACTTCGAACGCAGGAATTCCCGTGTAAAGCTTACTATCTGGGCAGCACTTTGCGATAATGGCGTGATTTTAGGCCCTTAGACCAAAATGTGGACTGCCTCGCATATCTTCAGATGCTCAATGAATTTGCTTTTCCTCAACTTGCCATTCATTTCAACAATCAACATTGGGAAGGAATGTTTTGAGGGCTCTGGTGGGCGCAGGACGGCGCTCCAGCACATCGCTTCAATGAAGTTTTCGGGCAGAATCGTGTGATAGCGCTGCAACATAATGTGGAATGGCCCCCTCGCTCGCCAGATTTAACCCCATGTGATTTTTTTATGTGCATGGGGATATCTTAAAAATAAAGTGTTTGCCACTCCACCCCAGAACATCGATGAGCTACGACAGAGAATAATCGAGGAATTTAATGTTTTACGGCAGCAGCCTGAAATGATTCGTAATGCCAGGGTTTTTTTTAACGTGCAGTTCTACACAAAATGTGCAGTTCTAAACCAATTTGTGCAATTCTGAAAAAAAATTGTGCAGTTGAAAAAACTGACTCGCGAACTTTCAGATCTAAAATATAAATTTAATTAATGGAAACTTTTATATTTCAGTTCTTATTGACTTCCTAGTAAATTTTAACAATAACTAAAATGTTTTCTTTTTTTTTGCTGGTTCTTCTTCTTCACAATCCGCCAAATTCTCTTCGGTTTTCGAAGCTTCGGAAAATATTCCCTTGAAATATTGCTGTTGTTTTCCTTTTGGACGATCTCGGGTGCGACGTGCTCTTTCATTCATCCAATTCATCACAGCTGGTTTAGGATCCCATTGATCCAACGGTGGCATGTTATAATGCACATACAAATTGAGATTTTCGGTTTCAGGAAGCATTCGAGAACGACCAGACGACTTCAGTGCCACACTGCAGCTGATCAGACGTTCTACATCTGCGCTATGTGGCTTAGCTGCAAGGATCCTTGCAAATGCAACTTTCAAGTTAGGCAACTCGTCGGATTGGACAAACCTTTGGAATCGTTCTCTTAATGATAGTTTTCTAAAATCTTCTATATCTTCCATACTAAGAACATCATCAAATTCCATACCAAGTTCCATTAAGTCTAGGTCTTGAAAGAATTGCTTGTGAACCTCCTTCAAATCTGCTGACTGCTGCAAATTTACAAATGGCTTGAGCAGATCAATATCATCATCTTGGTTCAAAAACCTTTGGGTCAAAAATTCTTTCAGAGACTCAATGATCTCATTCTTAATTGCATCAATGTCCCTTGTGTCAGTGACGTAAAGATGGTGAATTTGTCGACGATGCCTTGCATTTCCACAGTCTAATTCAACTTCTTTTAAAGACACGGTTCCATCTTCTTCCTCCGATACTTGCTCGTTTAGTGCTTCAACCCATCCACCGAGGAGAGCCGTTTCTTTTAATCCTAACACCTTTGCTTTCACCTTCGATGTGTATCTGTCCATGTCAAGTAGTGTTATTGAGTCCGACTGTAGCTGTTGCTGGTATCGTGAAAATACAGCAAGCAAATCTGTAATGAAGGTCAGCAGGTCAAGATTGGATTTCTTTGTTAAAAAAGACAAGAAACCTCCAGCTTCTTTCTCATTACTTTTTGAAATAGGCAACAAGAGCACGCCAAGATCTTAAGACCACTTCAATTAACGACGATGTGAATTCTGTCCAACGCACTTCGAAGACGCGAGGTAATGATAACACGCAACAGCGCTCAGCATTTGCAGCATCAGTAAGTTCTCGTGTCCGGATGCCAGATGCATGGAAAAATGTAGATATGCTTGAAAGCTGCTGAATTAAATGATTTACTTCCTGAATTGAGTTTGTGACAGATTTCCATGCCAGCTGCGAACGGTGAGCAGCGCACCAAATTTTAATCATTGGTGTTGGTACTTCATCGTCTAACGGATGGTTTAAATCCCGATCAATCAAAGCCCAAAGACCATTTTTTTCTCCAGTATTTACTGATGCGCCGTCAGTGACAAAAGAAGAAGCACGCTGAAACACTTTCTTGCTTTGATTAAGCAAAACATCTTCGGTATCTTCGCCAAGGGTTGCTGAACATGCTGAAAGAATAGCCTTATGAACTCCAACTGCTCCTCTTTCTTTGGGCTCTTCCGCGCCGAGAAAGATATTGTCTTCTTTTCCGTCTCTATATATAACTTTAGCCATTAAATATATCTTATCTATCTGCGTTCTATCAACCGATCCGTCACATCTTAAGGAGATGGCCAACGAATTTGACATCTTGGAAGCAAGTGAATTTCTATCTGACTTTACAATGCATTTGAGGAATTCTCTGTGTGCATTTGGTGAAAGGTATTGGAGATCATTAGGCATGTCGTTTATACTCCAATCATCAAAAGAAAACGCATTGGCTATCCGACTTACAACCACACGTGAAGGAAACGAATTGGCAGACAAAGTAAGTCTCTTAGCACTATGGTAAACGTGAAAAAATAGGCTACCAATTTTCGCAGCCAATTGTGCATCTGCAGTCGATATTGCCCTTCCAATTGGTGTCAGTGACGTAATGTGAACCTTTTCGGATCCTTTTAAAGACAACAATCTCTTTGTCTTTTTTGCTTCACGATGAATCTCAGTGTTCAGGTGGTCGGAAACAATGCTTTTACGGTATATAGTCCCCGGTTCTTGAGCAATCGCTGGAACTTTAGCTCTCCTGCTGAAAATCCTGACCACATTGGGGTTGGAAAAGCATGTCTCACAACGTACATAGTGGCGACCATTCTTGTGAAAGTGTTTCAGATCATCCTCTTTCTCTGATATTTTTGCAGTTCCACTTGGTCCTTGATCCTCAACTTCCTTATTCATTTCATTATAATTTTAAAAATGTTATATATATATATAAATTCGCATCTGATTTAATATCGAAAAAAATATTACAAAAGGCGCGAACATTGGGAATTCCATCTAATCCAATCTAGCAATGGCCAACTGTATACATAGATCCCATTTATACCCTATAATATCCCATCGTTTCCCTCTAAAAACAAATATGGCGGTCGTATTGCGAGTGGTATTTGCAATTCAAATAAGAAAAACAGTCAAACAGCGGTGCTCACTGGAGTTAGAAAATACCGGTATAATTTAAATTTCTAGTTTCCTACATGATTTTTTTCTATATAACTTTCAATGAATTAATTATAACAAATCTACAAATTTAACTGCAAGTTGTATTGAACTTTAACTGTTTGGTATGTTACTACAAAGACAAAATGTGCAGTTCTAAATTTTTCTTAAAAAAAACCCTGCGTAATGCAGTACGCCACATGCACAAACGGACAATTATTTGTGTCGAACGAAATGGGGGACACATTGAGGGGCATGGCCCATAGCTTTTTCCAAAGGCTAAATCAGTTATTTCATGTAAAAAAAGCAGAAAACCATTCATTTGTAAAATCGTTTTGCTTGCTTCCATCATCGCGATTAATTACTTTGACGAATAAATTACTTGCACCGTTTATGTACAATTCAATTCAATTCCCATAGGTACAATAACGCTCAAGAATGATTTGTATAGGGGGACATTTTTTTGGGACACCCTGTAGAGAATTGTGCAAAACCGCTAAATAGGCTGTGACCAAATTGAATATAGCTAGCATATATATGTACTGATATATGCAGTTCTTATTCACTTCCCATTGTAATGTCCATAAGCAAGTGTGTTCACTCCATCGTTTAAAATATATCGTTTGTCGTCATATAAGAACTAAGACCTATTTTATTAAGTATAATGGAGTAGATTTCATGGCGTTCACTTCGAATCTGATTCATGCTAGCTATTGTCTGGTACATGAGTACTTTGGAAAGATCCGGGATGGCGAATCCGACATAGATGGGACGGTTTAGGTAAAGCTTCGTCTTTCTCATGTTGACGGCCGCTAAATCTTCTGAGAATATACGGAAGTAGTCAAAGGAAAGGGACGCTATTAGTTTTAATAGTTTCGTCTTGTCGTTGACGAGTTTGACGTCGACGCGCTTTCTCAAATTTTCCATGGTTTTACCAAACACCGAGTTGTTCATCAGTTTAAAAAAATCTTTCTGGAAGTCGTTTGCAGTGTTGTTTCGTCTCCAGGTGTTAAAATCAATATAAGACTTTAGCCATGTGCTTTGCTGGAATACTAAAACGCGGTAGATCTTTGTCAGCTTCATGCCAAGTGTCAGGCATTGCTTTAAATTGCGGTAATGAACCACATAGTTGGTCTTGTCTTGAAGATTCGGCATCAATTTAGATACAGCGCCACCACCAAACTTTCCGAGACATCCAGGCAGTACGGTGACAACATTTCTGAAGAAATATTCATTTTCTTAGGTGCTAGAGGATAATCGTTGTGAAGATCGTGTAAATCGGAGGGATAGTGAAGGTCCACTTCCAATGTGTAGCCTTTTTCGTCATCGTCAGCAAAGTCTGTGATGTCAAGTTCTGCAATCTCTTGGTCGGTTAGCCAGTCAAACTTACCCGTGGGTAGAGGCTGTGACATTGCCCAGCCGAAGAGGTTGTTAGCATCAAGATACATCACGTAGGAAGTATCTTTTTCTGGGTCATAATCGGGTATGTATGGATTGTTAGCTTTACCATAACGGTTGCTAATCATTGAAATTCCACCGCGAGGACCTTCTTCGATGAATAGATACATGTCTGGATCGGTCAGCAGCTCGAGTTCGACTTCAGTCATTTTCAAACACGCTTTCCAGGCTAGACCAGGACTTGTATAGAAGTGGCAGGGATCCAAGTTGTAGGCTTTGAGGCATACGCTTCGAAAATTTTCAAACACATCCGCAAGAAGAAGAACGTCCGACGTCAAGTACAAATCATGGTAATCACCCATGTTCCGAACAGGAAAACTTGTTAAATGCATTCGTCGCGTGTGCGTAATATTCGTCTGAAATATGTTCGTCGTTCAACACATTGTAGAAGGATTCCTTCGGTGGTAAGGTTGGCTCTTCAAATCTCTCTATGCAGTCCATGTATCGTAGGGGTAGACACCTTTTCTTAGCAGAAGGGATATTTTGTCGCTGTCGATGTATTTCTTTAGAATGGGGAACTTTTCAACGCCGTTAGATTGGATACTAACTTCTCCAACGATGCATTCATGAATTGTAGGGAGTCGATATAATCCAAATTATCGATGGAGAAGGAGATGTACTTTTCGGTGTTGTTTGGAATGCAGTTGATCTTCTTCTCTTTGAGTTTACCAAGTCCTTGCATTATGAGATGAGAATACCCACGTAGATTATGAAGAATAACAGGAATTCGGCCGGTAAAACTATAGTTCAAATTGCAATTGTTGTGTGCAGCCCCACGGTACTTTCCTGAAAGATGACAGTGGTCGCGAACACGATCAGAACCCAATTCATATCCATGACAATGGCCTGCATCTTGAAACGCTTGCTCTTCTTCTCTCTCAATTTGCATGGGTTCGACCCAATCCAGTTTCTCTTGAATATATTTCTGCTCTTCTTCTAAACACTTTAAAAATTTGTCGACTGCATCTTCTCCGCGATACACAACGGGTAGTTTGGAGTACTTCGCATGGTCGGATACAACAATGTAGGAAAATCCACAAGGTTGGTGGTGTTGGTATTTTTCAGTGGAGGATTTTTCAGGATTTGGTTTAACTAAGTTGATCTTGGTGATAAAACTTTCGAAGTCGGCGTAGATTGCAAAGGGCACTTTCAACTGCTTGTGGTAGTCTTTAAAGAACAGTTGAGCATTATCTTCATTTCGGAGTTCATTACGTTGTGGACCGTGTTGAGAGCAATTGGGTTCGTGTTCTTGGAGGAGATCGTCTCGGATAAATCCATAAAGACAGTAACGACAGTAATACATACGAGCCTTTTTCCGGTTTTGGCTGTAGAGTAATTTATTCAGATCTTTGATGAGGCAGTAATGTCTAGTTGTTCCCTGGAAGTATAGTAATAGGTTTACGTGGGTATCAAAGTGTTCCTTTGTGATGTAGATGGGAAAGAGTACATCCTCAAAGCCAAGCACGTTCACAGAAATATTGTTCTGACGCTCAAATTTTTCAATCTTTTCAACAGTAACAGGAAACTCAATACCAGCCAAATCTAGTTCATCTTAAAACTGTTGATAATGATGCAATCTTTCCGCATTCTGTTTCACTGGGTGTAGAGCGGCGAGGATAGACCACATGAAACATTTGTTATCAGAATTCTTCACGTTTATGATAGCTTTCTTAGTCTTTAGCTTGCTGGGTAGAGGGATATAACTGGATCCTTTAACTGGAGAATACTGAGCGATGCTCAGGTCAAGATGAAGGATCTCGTCTAACATCCAACCGCTTCCTTCTTTTTGAAATGACCCGTACTTTAACACTTATGAACCATTTGATACCTCTTTGCTTTACCAGCTCTTTGGAAAGGTGATTCAAAATGGATTTTGTCTTGCCGCGTAAGAAGTGAGATATGTCCTGTTTCTGATCCTTCCGCGGTTTCAACTCGATTTTCTTCAAGGAATCTTCAAAAGCTGTTGTCGAACTACATGGGTTATCTTCTTCGACGTGATCATCTGGTTCGCCTTCTCCAATTTGAACACCAGCTCGTGCCTTCTTTGAGACGCAACCACTGTTATTTTCATCAGGTCTTCTTTTCAATGGATTTCCCTTGACAGAGAATTTGATGCTCCACCAATTTATCACGACGGTAAAAGCTTTTTCTACAGTTGGTGCAGGTATGAGTATCGGCGCTTTGGTGGTGTCTTTCATGTCGCTTTAGCGCATCCTTTCGTTTAAAAGACGCGTTACAATGTTCACAAACAAACTTCTCCTCTCCATGAGTAGTCTTTATGGCGAGTCAAATTTCTCAGTTGAGTGAACTTCTTCGAACAAGCCTTGCAAGTATAATCCATTCTACAAGCAGAGTAAAAAAATGCTCAGACTTTTTCTTCGAGTTAATGATATAGCAGCTACATGGAAAGCGTAAGAGTTGATTTATTAACACTAATGCCCCAAATAACTAATCTACCCAACCACAATATCTTTATCAACCGTTCGTTGCATGACTTTCCCAAGGCGCAACATCTTACCTTGATACAACTCTCTTTACCCTCTTCAGACTTTAGCAGCAAAATTCAGAAAATTCAACATTATCGTCTTTACAGTTACGTCGCAGTTTACAATTCCAAATTTGATAAATTTCTCACCTTATATCCAAGTAAAATGCACCTACGGCTTGTGGTGCAAACATAAATATTTCGGATCAGATGTAATTTTGCGCATGCGTTAAAGGTTTTCTTATTTAAACGTACTCGATCTTGCCTGTCGTTCAACCATGGGTTGCTAGAATATGATGTAAATATTATGATATACACATACATAATTATAAATTATTGACTAATCATTGTGTAAAAGCGGCAGAGCGTTAAATCATGTAAGCTAAGATATCTAAGGCCCCGTCCACACGATGCCGGAAGAATTTGAAAACGCAAGAATATTCTTACGGTTACGCGTATCGTCCACACGTGTCCGGTGTCAAGCGAAATTTATGACCATTGCGAAATACATGACCACGAGTAACAAGTCACGAATTTCGCGGCTTACTCGAGCGAAAAACATGACGATTGCGAAATCTATGATTTCGGCGACCGAGTGCGACTGTTTGGTTTTGGCTAATTTTGATCAAAATTTTAGTAAGTTTCGGTAGTTAATCGAGAATAAGTGTAAAGCAAAGATTTACTAGGACAGATAAAACATCATTGAAGGCTATTTAATCGCTAAAATACTATTGGTTATCGAATTTGAAAAAGTATAAACGGCATGTTTTATACGATATTAACTCAGTCCAAGGTTCACAATCTTGTCAAGAACTTGACTTTGACTTGTCAAGTTCTAGCAAGACCTTTCACAAGATCCTGCCAAGATCTTTCCAAGACCTTATTAAATCATGCAAGATTTGTCCAGATTTGTCATGATCATGCAGAATTCTGGAAGGCTTATCTAACCACTTCTTTACCAAATTGACACGCATTCTGTTTCACTGGGTGTAGAGCGGCGAGGATAGACCACATGAAACATTTGTTATCAGAATTCTTCACGTTTATGATAGCTTTCTTAGTCTTTAGCTTGCTGGGTAGAGGGATATAACTGGATCCTTTAACTGGAGAATACTGAGCGATGCTCAGGTCAAGATGAAGGATCTCGTCTAACATCCAACCGCTTCCTTCTTTTTGAAATGACCCGTACTTTAACACTTATGAACCATTTGATACCTCTTTGCTTTACCAGCTCTTTGGAAAGGTGATTCAAAATGGATTTTGTCTTGCCGCGTAAGAAGTGAGATATGTCCTGTTTCTGATCCTTCCGCGGTTTCAACTCGATTTTCTTCAAGGAATCTTCAAAAGCTGTTGTCGAACTACATGGGTTATCTTCTTCGACGTGATCATCTGGTTCGCCTTCTCCAATTTGAACACCAGCTCGTGCCTTCTTTGAGACGCAACCACTGTTATTTTCATCAGGTCTTCTTTTCAATGGATTCCCTTGACAGAGAATTTGATGCTCCACCAATTTATCACGACGGTAAAAGCTTTTTCTACAGTTGGTGCAGGTATGAGTATCGGCGCTTTGGTGGTGTCTTTCATGTCGCTTTAGCGCATCCTTTCGTTTAAAAGACGCGTTACAATGTTCACAAACAAACTTCTCCTCTCCATGAGTAGTCTTTATGGCGAGTCAAATTTCTCAGTTGAGTGAACTTCTTCGAACAAGCCTTGCAAGTATAATCCATTCTACAAGCAGAGTAAAAAAATATGCTCAGACTTTTTCTTCGAGTTAATGATATAGCAGCTACATGGAAAGCGTAAGAGTTGATTTATTAACACTAATGCCCCAAATAACTAATCTACCCAACCACAATATCTTTATCAACCGTTCGTTGCATGACTTTCCCAAGGCGCAACATCTTACCTTGATACAACTCTCTTTACCCTCTTCAGACTTTAGCAGCAAACAGAAATTCAACATTATCGTCTTTACAGTTACGTCGCAGTTTACAATTCCAAATTTGATAAATTTCTCACCTTATATCCAAGTAAAATGCACCTACGGCTTGTGGTGCAAACATAAATATTTCGGATCAGATGTAATTTTGCGCATGCGTTAAAGGTTTCTTATTTAAACGTACTCGATCTTGCCTGTCGTTCAACCATGGGTTGCTAGAATGATGTAAATATTATGATATACACATACATAATTATAAATTATTGACTAATCATTGTGTAAAAGCGGCAGAGCGTTAAATCATGTAAGCTAAGATATCTAAGGCCCCGTCCACACGATGCCGGAAGAATTTGAAAACGCAAGAATATTCTTACGGTTACGCGTATCGTCCACACGTGTCCGGTGTCAAGCGAAATTTATGACCATTGCGAAATACATGACCACGAGTAACAAGTCACGAATTTCGCGGCTTACTCGAGCGAAAAACATGACGATTGCGAAATCTATGATTTCGGCGGCCGAGTGCGACTGTTTGGTTTTGGCTAATTTTGATCAAAATTTTAGTAAGTTTCGGTAGTTAATCGAGAATAAGTGTAAAGCAAAGATTTACTAGGACAGATAAAACATCATTGAAGGCTATTTAATCGCTAAAATACTATTGGTTATCGAATTTGAAAAAGTATAAACGGCATGTTTTATACGATATTAACTCAGTCCAAGGTTCACAATCTTGTCAAGAACTTGACTTTGACTTGTCAAGTTCTAGCAAGACCTTTCACAAGATCCTGCCAAGATCTTTCCAAGACCTTATTAAATCATGCAAGATTTGTCCAGATTTGTCATGATCATGCAGAATTCTGGAAGGCTTATCTAACCACTTCTTTACCAAATTGACACGCTTCACCCGCTCCAGAACCTCCCTTCTGTATACTACTCATGTTAACTAATTTAATGTAATGAAATGTTTGTGAACCTTAACTTTCTTCGTCAATTAATGTAAAATGATATTTGACATAAGTTCTCAAAGGCGGCTTCTGATAGACAAAAAATACTTATTGTGAATTTATGTTGATGATATTGTTAAAAGAATTTTATAAGATAAGAATTTTTCTTGAATATAAAAAAAAGTGTATTGTGTTATATAGATACACAGCTAAACAGACATGCGCTGAAGTCATGACGTTACTCATAAAAAAATTATATATCTAACTAATCTCTTAAATTTCTAATATTCTTTTATGTGACTGTACGTCACTAATCCTACCAATGACAACACCATACAATGACAGTCATGTTCCCCAACTTACTAACTTATGAGACTAAATTAGCTTCCAGTTTCCACTGCAGCGCTTTCCTTGCGATATATAGTAACTTCTAGTTATAGGAGATAAAAACTCTTGAATTGAAGGAAACGAACCAGTTGGATTTCCTTTAAACAAGACGCCTGATCTGGCGTTAACTCCGGCGCACGTGCCAGTCTTTAATATAGAGCTTCTGAACATAAACAATACAGTTCATATTCGCATTTAGATGCCTTGCGAGTTGCGAACCTATAAATGTTCGATTGCAAAATTTAGAAGCACTTCGTACTTTAAAAAGTGTAGAAGTTCAATTGTTCAAAAATTTAAATAAACCGCATGATACATTCGCCTTGTCTTACACTTTGCTTTTGGAATAGGCGCTGATACAGTTATATTAAATCTTCAATCCTGTGCAAACTACGACGTGTCAACGCGCCCATACACGACCACATCATCTTATTAAACGGCGAAATAGCAGCGATATTATTAAAATAGGAACAGAATCTACATGTATTAAATATATTCTTACCCCAATTCAATCTAAACTTAATCGAACAGCATGAAAACAACGGTTTATTTGTTCCTCTTGGAGGAATTGCCGTATCATGCGAGCGAAATCGAATCGCGCATCGGAAAATTAGCCAAAGCTGTACACCACAACTCTTAGAAGATAAGATTGGGACGTAGATAAATACGGTTACATACACATTTCAAATACTAGAATGGTTCGCGCCATTTCAGACTTGCGACGACGAAAAATAATAAAAAAAAAACAAAAACAAAACAAAACCGAGGCGAATTTTCAACTCCGTCGCTGACGCCGGAGTAATTAGCTTAATTAACTTTAAAGATGATGTAAAGTCCGTTCTGCGCATATATTCTGCGCATAACAATGTTTGTTTATGTTGGTTATATAATCTTTTACGAGGGTTCGAAATATACATTACATATATTAGCATAAATTATATAAATTTTATTGTATACACAATATATATACATATATATTATATGGTTATATATTGTTATATGGTTATATGGTTACATGGTTATGTGGTTAGTGGTAATATGGTTATATGGTTATATGGTTATATGGTTATATGGTTATGTGGTTATGTGGTTATATGGTTATGTGGTTAGTGGTTATATGGTTATATGGTTATGTGGTTATGTGGTTAGTGGTTATATGGTTATGTGGTTATATGGTTATGTGGTTAGTGGTTATATGGTTATGTGGTTATATGGTTATGTTGTTAGTGGTTATATGGTTATATGATTATGTGGTTATGTGGTTATGTGGTTATGTGGTTATATGGTTATGTGGTTAGTGGTTATATGGTTATGTGGTTATATGGTTATGTGGTTATATGGTTATATGGTTATATGGTTATATGGTTATGTGGTTATGTGGTTATGTGGTTATGTGGTTGTATGGTTATGTGGTTAGTGGTTATATGGTTATGTGGTTATATGGTTATGTGGTTAATGGTTATATGGTTATATGGTTATGTGGTTATGTGGTTATGTGGTTATATGGTTATATGGTTATATGGTTATATGGTTATATGGTTATATGGTTATGTGGTTAGTGGTTATTTGGTTATATGGTTATGTGGTTATATGGTTATATGGTTATGTGGTTAGTGGTTATATGGTTTTGTGGTTATATGGTTATGTGGTTATGTGGTTATGTGATTATATGGTTATGTGGTTATATGGTTATGTGGTTATGTGGTTATGTGGTTATATGGTTATGTGGTTATGTGGTTTTGTGGTTATGTGGTTTTTTGGTTATATGGTTATGTGGTTAGTGGTTTTGTGGTTATATGGTTATATGGTTATGTGTTTATATGGTTATATGGTTGTATGGTTATATGGTTATGTGGTTATATGGTTATGTGGTTATGTGGTTTTTTGGTTATATGGTTATGTGGTTATATGGTTATGTGGTTTTGTGGTTATGTGGTAATGTGGTAATGTGGTTATGTGGTTATGTGGTTATATGGTTATATGGTTATGTGGTTATGTGGTTATGTGGTTATGTGGTTAGTAGTTATATGGTTATGTGGTTATATGGTTATGTGGTTAGTGGTTATGTGGTTATATGGTTAGTGGTTATGTGGTTATGTGGTTATGTGGTTATGTGGTTATGTGGTTATATGGTTATATGGTTATGTGGTTATGTTGTTGTTTGATAATGAATGTGATTATGTGGTGATGTGGATCACTTTATTATGAGTAATTTGAATTTCATAGTCTATAATTTTTGCGCTATAGAATGTTACATGTATTAAGCTATACAGGGTGTATGAAAAAAAATGTCCCAAATGTAAAAATTCCGTTTTTGAGGATATTTTGCAGAATTTGGCAAATTTTTGTGTCCCTAGAGATAGTTAAGACTTATCTGGTACACCTAGGCTAAGTTTGGTTTTTCAGTAACAAAATTATGTTACCGGGGGGGTGGTTCCTTTCCACTGATATTGAGAGGGCTTGCGCGCGAAAATGTGAAGCTGAAATTGAGATATTATTTAGCTGTCTAAAAGTAGGAAAGCTTTTTAATAAACTGTCAAAGTTTCAGGAAAAATAATGCATACTGGGAGCAACGCGCGACCCCTAAAGGTGACAAATATTTCATTGCGCGCAGTGGATTAAATGCATCGTTGATTTTAGCGTGACCGATCTCATACAAGGTGGGCAAATGAATAAATTAAAGCGAGAAACTGAACACAAAAACAAAGCGATTTATTCGTGATGTTAATCCTCAGCATGTCCACCATTTCATTCTAAGCAAACTGTGGCTTGTCTGAGCATACTAAACACTGAACAGCGAACCATTTGTCTGTCCATTCGCCTAGATTTGCCAGTCGTAGCGTAGGCGATTTGCAAGAAAGAATCTCGAACGAAATGGATAATTTGAGGCAGGACAGACAAATGTGGTTTGCCGTTCAGTGTTTACCATGCTCAGACAAGCCGCAGTTTGCTTAGAAAGAAATGGTAGAAATGTTGAGGATTAACATCAAGAATAAAAATCTTGTTATTAAATCGCTTCGTCTTCTTGTTCAGTTTCTCGCTTTAATTTATTCATTTGCACAGCCTTGCATGAGATCGGTCACGCTAAAATCAACGATGCATTTAATCCACTGCGCGCAATGAAATATTTGTCACTTTTAGGGGTCGCGCGTTGCTCCCAGTTTGCATTATTTTTCCTGAAACTTTGACAGTTTAATAAAAAGCTTTCCTACTTTTAGACAGCTAAATAATATCTCAATTTCAGCTTCACATTTTCGCGCGCAAGCCCTCTCAATATCAGTGGAAAGAAACCACCCCCCCGGTAACATAATTTTGTAAATGAAAAACCAAACTTGGCCTAGGTATTCCAGATAAGTCTTAACTATCTCTAGGAACACAAAAAATTGCCAAATTCTGCAAAATATCCTGAAAAACGGAAATTTTACATTTGGGACATTTTTTTTGATACACCCCGTATAGCTATACGTGATATTTTTGTATGAAACACCCAAAATAATTTACATTACATGTATTACCGTGCCCGTAAGACGCTGCTTCTCGCGTTTAGAGATCGTCCAGCTTTCCAGAAACTAGCGATCCGGAGGGACAGACATATCTTCTTGGAGAACAGGATCACTCCTGATAACTCACTTGTCGTTTCCATTTTTCTGGACTGTTGAACGCCTACTCGTTCGAATGTTGGAGTTAGACACCCCCCCTCTACCGTATTGAATAAACACATAACCATATAATCAAGCACTCTAAATCACAATTATGTGCAAAAATTCTTTATATTATCTTGTTTGAAGCAAATGATAACAATGACAATTAGCACTTTACTATTAGATGGACTATAGGCTAAGTTTTTATTTAACAGCTTTTTCTAAATATTAGCATAGAAGTGTTCTTCAATTTTTTTATTTTTTCTATTTGTTTCTTGATAACGTCTAGCGATTTTTTAAAGACCGGGAGTAGACCACTGAGCTATATAATAATTCCTGGAGGACCGGCTCTTCATTTTTCAGTAACTTCGCCGCCATCTTTTTGTCGCCAAAAACATGGCGGACTTCGCCCTTCTGCGCAACCGCAGAAGCTCTGCTGACGCCACATGGTTCCTTTTGGCCATGGTAGTTACCACTGACCAGGCTCAATTGTGAGCCCGCTACAAGGGTGTTCTCCCCCCTGGATTTAGTAAACAACAGATTCTCCCCCCTGGCCTTTATAAAAAAAATTTCCCGTGAAAACTTGTTTTGTTTTTTTGAAATATAAAGTCATGAAAACATCATTTTTTTGAAATATAAAACGTTTTTTTAAAATGAGTACAAGTCGTAGACGCTGTTATTGCCAACGCAAGAACAAATATATATTAAAACGTCAAAAAATTGTGGACAAAACTGAAGATTTTAATTCTGACACGAACTGACAGGTGTTTTTTTTATATTTTCATTATTTATACATTCCTATAACAAATGCTTGAACTTTTTGGCACTATTGTCGGACATTTTCGGGACAACTGGATATTTATAAACATCAATTAGACTTTTTTGAACCCTGCATGAGCTGCAAAATTTCTGAATTCAATTAATAATGTTTTCTTGAATGTCTTCAGGACAATATATCTAGCTATAATCCAAAGAAACAGAGGCCAAAGCTCAGGAGCAAGATGCTTGGCAGCTGCCTAAGTGCAAGAACATAGTTTCAACCAAGAGCCATATTTGCATAATATACTTTTTATTAAGGTCATCAGCTTAATTGTACCTCAATGGGCTATAAAAGTTTTCAATATTATCTAATTGCACCCCTGGGGCCAGTTGTTCAAAGCTAGGTTAGCGTTAACCCTGGGTTAATTTTAATCCAGTGTTTTAGTTTATGTGCTTCTGAACCACTATTCGTTTTGAAACTTTAGAAAATATGACTTCTATTGATACAGAAAATATTTATGAAAAAAGATATTCAACTTTGTAAACAAGCGATTTAAAAAATCGATGTAAAGATTTGCTTTAACCCAGGGTTAAACTAACCGGCTTTTGAACAACCGGCCCCTGGTCTTATTAATAAATAATATTCATCCCTCCATAGACTCAATTACTCCTGATTAGCCCATTGAATTTAGCCCTCTTGAAGTTTGATACCATAAACAGAAAATTATAAAAGTGGCTGCAGATTGAAGATACACTGCTCACACAATGCATATATAGATATATATTTATTTCTTTTACAAATATAACAATGGTTATAAAAATACCAGCCAACAACAAAATCAGATAACATGGTAATTAAGGATAACATTGCAGATTCATAACAATGTGTATAATGTGCTTAATACATCTCAGTTCAATGTTCCAACAAATTGCATGACAATTAACAAGCCATCTCTAGCTTGCTTTATTTCATAGCATCTTCATCCTGAAAAATATAAAAGGAGATCTGATCAAGATTTATTCACAAGGTGCAAGAAGTTAAAAAATCAAATAATTATTAGGCATGATAATTGATTTGAATTTGACAAGGCAGATAAGATAATATATTAACTAGGTTTTAACAGTCACCATCATCAGAGGTTGAAATTTACACTGTTTGCAGCAAAAATCTTATTACTTTGTATCAGCACCCACTCAGCACTTTTGTCAGTTAGATCATATAATTATTGCTTGAATCTAATAGACTCACTGGGGGGGAAGGTTTACCTATTTACATTATTGTTTGCTATCATGAAAACAAAATAGACCAAACTTAAAGATTGACATTGCCAGGAATTTAATTCCTTCTCCACACAAGTCAAGAAAAATGATAAAGTTTGACTGTTTGAGTATATAACATTGCACATGTACCAAAGGTCTAAAATAGTATATTTGCTGTTTGTACCATAAGTTTTGATGGATTTATATGGCTCAGAACCTTTAGTAATCAGTTTATATTCGAGTCCAAAGGCAAAAAACTGAAATTGTTATAAAAACCGGCTTACCTGGATGCCATAAAATAACAGCCGAATGAGAAAAATCATTCCCCCGATAAGTGAATTAAGCCATTCACAACGTCAGACGCAGAGCACGAAGCTACGTGTTTTTTCCATTTGTTGAACAGGGAAAAAGAGAAACACCTTTATCCATTTTATATGAGAAACAAAAAATATATACGGAAAGCTGAAAATATTTTCATAAAAACCAGGAGGGAGATGGACACAGTTTTTCACCTTGTATCGCGGTATGTCAGTGGTAACCACCATGAGCAAAAGGAACCATGTGGCGTCAGCAAAGCTCAAAATCCGCCATGTTTTTGGCGACACGATTTGGCAGGGAGCCGGTCCTCCAGGAATTATTATATAGCTCAGTGGAGTAGACTCAAGAAATGATTCTCAGAAACAATCCGAACGATCTCATTATATTCTTTATAAACATAATCCGGATCTACGGTATTTTCCTTGCTTTCAGTAGCCTTGACTATTGCACATACAATGAAATATTCGACATTGTTTAAAGGCTCCTCTGCTTCATTCGATGTACCTATCCGATTCCTTACAAAATTTCTCGAACTTTTCATTGGGCTAGACTGAAGAAATTGTGTTCCTCTACTTTTTGCGTTTCGCCGCTTTGGATCTTTTATGACACTTTCTTTGCAAGCTATTCCACCGCACATTCCCTTACATCGACATCCATCTAAACACGTTTTGTATTCGCGTATGCAAACGCAATGACTCTTATACTTACGTTTATCTATTCCGTGGGTGTTCGAGTACCTCCCACAGCGACAGGTTTTCGTAGTAACTTTAGTTTCCTTTGTATTTATAGGTGTTGTCGGGGATTTATCATCGATTTTACTTTCAATATTGCGATTTACAGTATTGCCGTTTTTGTCCACATCCACTAATATGTCGTAATGTCCGGGTCCTTGATGTCTGTACGCTAAAAATATGCTGAATTCCGATGATATGATCTCCCTCGGACAGATCTCAATGAATGGGGTTAAGTACTGTTGTGATAAAATCATTAGTGGCAATTGCAGTACATTCGCCATGGCTAGAGGCATTGCGTCGCCTATAGGCGAAGCAAATACACCAGCATTTAAAAAACGAGTAGCTTCATAACGAAAATCAAACTGGACGTTTCCAAAAAAGTTAAGATAATAATCCATGTCAGGTCCTAACCATTCATTGACTAATAATTGGCGTAATCTTATTGACGTTTCAGGAATGTCAAATGGAGTAGTAATTCCAAGATTTCTAAAATGGTTGTTTATAGATTCTGGTATATGCTGAGTACGAAAGAAATTTGCTATCTGTGATGCTACAGCAAAAAAAAACAGTTTCCGTCCCCTGAGACTGTTTCTATTTGCATTGCAAAAGATCTAGCGACTGCATCTAATGTTGTTCTTGACACTTCATTGCAGTTATTACTTTCTATTGGCATCACAGAAACTGGGTCGGACTGTGCGATAAAGGGGAACATTCTATAATTGAACTGAGTTCCGATTTTTTTTTTCAGCCTTTCCGTTGAGCGCCATAATATAACTCCGTTGTATAAAAGGTTTGTGTTTTGCACTGTTTGGTGATTTATTCTTTTCATGTATGTATGATCCTCCTCGCTTTCGTGTTGCATAGCATTCAGCATGGTAACAATTTTTTCCAGTATTTTTGCAATGCTTTCGTCAGTAAAGGATGATAATGATTTAGTCTGACGTTGTTTTTCATATTCTCCTTCCTGAAATCCTCTTAGTTCCAGCTCATCGATTCCGAATTGCTCCGGTTCAGGCGAATTAATAATGGTTTCGGTACTTTCGGCAACATACTTATTTTTATAATTTTCAATTTCAATTTCATGTAGAGTTTTGTTTTTTCATTCCTTTCAGCTAGCTTGTAAAATAATTTAAACATTTTGGCGTAAACGAGGGGAAGTCCTATTCTATTTGAAGTTATTACTTTGTTGAGATGCTTATGCAAACGTTCGTTCCGATTTGTCCCACAACCTACATCAATTCCAGACAGGCATCCTTTATTTATG
>NW_021163155.1:0-31760 GCF_004324835.1 Dendronephthya gigantea | reverse complement strand
TTGGTTATAACTCGCGAAAATTGGGATATTGTCAATTTAAAAGTTTCATTTTTTCTTCTGACGTTTGATTCATAAAGGTATACTTACGGGAAATTTGTTACTGGTCGACTGGAAACAACATTGTGTCTCAAGAACAACCAAGTGGAACAAAATTGTTTGAAAGAAACCAAAAATGTACGTACATGTAGCAAAAGAAGGCGCTAAAACCTCAAACATGTTGCATTGCATACGTTGACTAACACCGCACTTATTTCGTGGTGTAATAATATAGTGAATTTACTCTGTATATAATTATATTTGTTCCCCCCACTGCATGGATATAAAGCCCCTTTAATTGGAGCGCATTCACTCAATCATGGCCACTAGTTCGTGACAAAAGCCTTACTACAATTCGTTCGCATTTTGAATACGAACACTATGGCAGTGACGTCATTCTGCAAATTACGAAACAATGACAATCGTGACCGACCGGAAAAAAATAGGAGATCGTTAAACGTTAGTAAAAACGGCACAAAATAGTTAGTTTATGTTATTTATAATACTTAAAAGTCAAAAACATATAATTTGTTACCCTCCCCCCTCCGTTACTTATGGGCACCCCTGCTTACCATCTATAGGACGCTTTTTAGTAAAATTTCAAAACGTGTATAGGTGAATTACTATTTATTTTTACTATTCTACTATATCTATTTTTAAGGCTTTCATGGTCAAACCTGTAGCTAATATTTATGTGTTTTATTTTTTAGATAACAGGATGCGCTCATATTGATGCTAAAGAACTAATCAATTCACATACCCCTGTTGGATATTATTTACATATTACTGCTATGTTTACCGAAATCTCTACTGGGGTTAAAATAAAAGAAACAGCCCGAAGTCCTAATATGGTGTTGAAGTCTAAAGCCATGTCACTAATTGATGTTCCTCAGAAATTTAAACCTGGTTTTCCAATAAAATTTAAGGTAGTTGATTTTGTTTTAAGATAAACTTTGTAGCGATTTGAATACTTAGTTGGGGGGTTGTTGAATATATGCTTTAAAGCCAGCGTTTACAATTTAAAAGAATCAGCACGAACAGAAATAACAAAGTTATCTTCTGCTAAATATGGTTGCTTGAATGAAAAATGTTCTGCTTTTGGGAATTCGAAGTGATATCTAAAGAAAGGTTTCAGTGATAATTAACATTTCAAAGCCTTGTTTGACAAATATTCAGAAGAAATATATCCACTTCCTATCGGCGGAAGAATAAGTCGTGAAAGACCGTTACAAAAGCTAATTAATGTTTTTTTAAATTATAGCCTAAACATTAAAGTAGAATAAATATTACTTATTTAAATATGTCTTTTAAGTGTTTTCGTTTGTATTTCCAACTTTAATCTCGTTTTATATACGAACCAGACAAAGACCATATTTTCACAGCAACAACAAAGAAAATGGGGGGAAACTCATTATGTCGATCACCCTTAAACGTGACATACGTAAAATATCCGCACCACGGTGTCCACGAGAAAATTTTTTTTCGTTTTTAGGTCCAGATTAAATACCTTGATGGGACACCTGTAACTGATGGAACAATACGAGTTGACGTGTCTGAACGTCAGCACAATGTTCGAACATCAAGTAAAATATTCCGCAGGTGGTATTCTGTGGCAAACGGTGTGATTGTTGTCCCCCTAGAGAACGTGTCGCCTTACGCAAAGGCACTCACCTTTACGGTAATGCTATATCCGAATCTAATGCAGCTATCAAATCTTGTAACATTTTAGTACAATTAATTAATCCTCACAAGGATTAATTTGCGTTTGAATTTGAGCAGTTGCATGCATGCAGAGTCCGTATAGTTGTGAAATCGATGCGGATGATATATATGATTTATAATAATTTTATTTTGTAAAATGGCGATTAACCGCGGGTAAAACTGCGTACATATGTTACTTCAAGAAGGATCTCGTCGAGAAAAATTTTGTAGGTTCACTTTATATAGGTTCAATTTATTCATGAACTCATTATATTTATATATTAATATATTTCGTAAATAAGATTTGGATATATGTGGTATTGCTGCAAATGTCCCTGTTTTAAGTTGGAATTAAAATTTATTACCTGTAGCCTTACTTTAGGCTATTTTTTAAACATTTAGGCCAACTACAACTCAGACCAATTGTTGAAAGTAAAAACTTCCAATTCTTGGTACTCTCCAAGTTTGTGTTTTTTGAAATTGGTCTTACCTGATCACGGCTTACCTGCGAAGGTAAATTTAATGGAATATTAACTATTTATATAGGCAAGCTAGGATTTGGGAATTTATTAGTCTAAAATTTGTTTCTTATTAAAATGGACGATCGTTATAATAATAATAATAATAATATTTCAAATTTATATTGCGCATATTCTGTAAAATATTCATATGCGCATAAGCACATAGTAGAGAACGTGTCGCCTTACGCATATAGTGTGCACGCGCTATTATTTCGGTTGATCAGTAGTGTATTTACAGCTTTTTATCAAACCGCTTACACTAAGTTTATATATATGTACTCCGCAATGCATGCTTTTCACCAATTTTTTTCTCAACTTTTATTAGTATTTTTTAGGATGATATAATGTTTTCTTTCAGGTCGGAAGCGAAGGATCTGTGAAAGTCTTTTACACTGTCCCTGATAACATGCGAAGAAATATTCCATTCTTTTACAAAGTATAGTTATTAAATATTAAATTATAAAACATTCACTTAAACGAGGTACGAACATTTTAACGTCGTACATAATGACTATTCGAAGAAAAGCTGTTAAGCCATGTATCACCATTAATATGATCACGACATGGTTATTTAAACTAATTTGGCACTGGATTGTTTAATGGGAGTATATTGATGTTAGGCAGAACTCGCTGTAACACACAATTCTTCGAATTAATCTTCCTCACACAATTCTTCAGATTATCAACTTATTTTTTTGCTAAACGCGTAACCAGACTCATTACATTATTCATCGTTTTAAAGATTTTGTGTAAAGGAAATCTGCTGTTATCTGGCGTTACTTGGAGAACACAGGATTGGCAAACTCTGAAAAATTCCTCGAATCGTAATCATAGACAATTTACGTATAACAGAAGAAGCATAGCTGGAAGATCAATGAATAAATTTGAGCTTTACTTCAATGTTACTCAGGAAATGGTTCCGAGTTGCAGAATCTTAGTATACTTTGTCAAGATGGATAAGGAGACTATCGGTGACAGTGTTGTTTATGACGTGGAAGATAAACTTGAGAATCAGGTACCTAAAAAATTCCGCTTTAGGCCAAACGTGTGAGCGCGTTTTAAAGCTTTGCACGAAATAAGAAATAAATATTGCCAATATACACAAAATATTTATCGACGTTTTGACCTCGGGTTATAAAGAGAATGACACAGAAAAATAAACCAAAAAGAACCGTTGTCAGGGAGACGCCGTATGATTGTGAACTATGAAAACAATAGCAAGCAATCTTGGAGGCGTATCCCAGACGAAAAAATACTAAAATTATTAACAAGAGTCATTCTGGTATAGTTAACAGACTCGCGCTTTTGATTAAACCTTGTTCATAGAGATTTCTACTTTCACCGAAAGCAAACGACATTTTCTTGCATGAGATGCAATAAATGATTGGGTTTTTTTGCTATTTGTTTATTTTAACCGCTTTTTCGCCCTCACAGAAGGCACGTGCTATTTTTTCTATCATACTAGGTAGCTCTCCTGACAAAATATACGTATAATATATAGTAAATATGCAGTAGCGTAGCCAGCCTGTCGATTTGTCCCGCTATCCTAATATTTTGGTGTTCACTGACTGTAAAAACAAAAGATTTCTAAAGACATGAATAATTATGATAACTCGAAATTTACATAGAGGGACAAAATCGTCAGGCTGGCTACGCCACTGTAAATATGTGCATAAGGATTGAGAGTTCTAAAATGTTTACCTGTTTTTAATAATTATTGTACCCTAATAGCATTATATCATCTAACTATCGTCCTTCTCAGAGCTCTAATCATGCCTACTCTCCAATAATAGAGAGGTAGATATATAACCGAGTGTGATTGCAAGGAGCAACCTAGTTTTAGCCATCACATATGAGCCCTGTCCGCCAGCGGTGCATGTCTCTGTTGCCTGTGATTTGATGGGCTCAAATATGAAATTCACGTACAATGAGTCTATAAATACCAATCAATGAAAGCAATATATTAAAATTGTTGTTAAGAATTACTGAAATTTAGGGATTGATCAGAGTTTGCTTGATATTAACTGCTGCCTTATTTTTAGTTGTATGTGAATTTCGTCGACGAAGAGAAAAAGCCCGGGGAAAAAACAACAATTGTTATGAAAGCCAAACCTGGCTCGCGTGTGGCTATTTCTGCCCTGGATAAAAGTGTTTTACTCTTGAAAGAATCAGATGAAATATCAAAAAAGGAGGTGATTAATACTGCTGAGTATTCATAATTATAACATCACCATAATTTATATAATTTAGACCATATATTATCTACTAACAAGCAGGATTTGTGTGGGAAATACTAAAGGGACAATTATATAAATTATTAAGACGGATGATACCAACGACATTGATGGATTCCTAATGCATCAGTGTCTGTCGTAAACGTCAGAAATATAGATGCATGTATAGCCTAATATATATGATAATAAACTAACCGTTTCCCTTGTCGATAAATCCATGATCAGGAGAGCACTCTATAAAATTAAAGGCTCTTAATTCCAACAAACGGAAAATTTTAAAGATATCTTAGCTTCACGAAATGGCAATTAAGTTTTAACACCGGAAATATGCTTCGAGAGTTTCGCTACGCACGAAAACAAGAAATGAAAAAAATTTGCATTGCTTGGAATGTTCTTCTGATGTGATTTATTCCTATTTAATATGCATGTGCGGCGAGTTTACTCAGAAGCGGAATTTTTCAATAAAAGTATATATAAGCTATTTTTACCAACTTTTTTTATCAACCTCCTATTTGCTCCTTTTTCGCTATTTATTTTGGTATTAAAAGCATGTCATTCAATAGTTAAAAGCCTGATCTTTCCGAATGCGAAAAAAATTCGTTACTAGAATGAGTAGCTCACGTACAATAGCGCGAAAAATTTGGATTACCTCTTTTTTAATACATCTTTTATAGACGTTATAACAGAGTTTTATATTGTTTATAAATTTACTTATTGGCTATCATTGCTTTAATTTGTATATTAGTATAGCAAAAATACAACATCGCAAAAAGCTTTGATGTTCGTGCCTTGTGACCTCACGCATCATTTGATTTCTTTGTAATTTTTCTCCTAATTTCGAATTTTTGTTTGCTTTATAGGCTATTAATTTTTTAAATCTACAAGAAGTCGGTCCAATGAACTCACGCCAGTACTTCACCTGTAGCCGGAATTTGAGAAAGCCTGCTAGAACAAATGACCAAGTCTCTCAAATATTTAATGTAAGTATGAATATTTTTAGCACAAAATTATATTTCAGAAAATGTATCATGCCACCATGTCTATACCTAATGGAAAGAATTAATCCATTGCGCAATTGTGGTTGATTTATCGCTAGATATTAATCTAATCGTTAAGTCTTTGCATATGTCTTTAAATTGTTTATGACATTTCCTTATATTCTGTTCTTAATTGTGATTGATTTTCGGTTGTTGTATCTCTAAGTTGTCTCTCTATAAGCGAAAAGGCCTCGACGGGATCGTATACACTATACGGTTAGGTGTGTTCTGTACTATTAATCAAACCATAAACGTGGCAATGAGCAAATATCGAAGCAATTTTACGGTCAAGTATGATATAAGCTGTTGTTTGTCTTGGTTATTGGGAACGTGGTGAATGGAACTTAATGCATGGACCGATTATGTTTAGGAACTGCACGCATTCGATTCTTTACATGCCTATATAATGTATTGTTAATTGTTTTTGTAAAGGAACTGCAAAAATTCGTTCCTTATTTTAGGAACTCTATTTTCGGAACAATTCAGTTGTTCTCCTATATAATAAAGAGCCATGAATGCGAACTTATATTTCGCTTTTGAGCAAAAGAACAACAGCAACCGTTTGTTCATTAATTTTCCGTACTCTATTATCGGAACTAATGCATGAATGGTTCCTTATGCGTTAATTAAGGAACGTTTCAATACATCATAAACTTAATTTGTGGTGGCCTTTCTATATAAACGTCTGCAAATGATTAAATATTACAGAAAGGACGCTTTTCATGTCAGTGACTCATTACGGTTTTGCATGGCAGTTCCTTCTTTACTTTTATTTTGAACGACCGGATAAGGAGGCGTGAATGATAATTTTGTTATTTCACTTTATACTATCTGCATTTCAATGCCTTGCGATTCTGTCAATATCAAATTCAATCAAAGGAACCGCATGTTCCGATTAATTAACGTTGCAAAACATTTCGGTTGAAAGAAAACAATATATTTATACACTTGTAGACTAATCATTTATAATTACATTGGTATTCTGCATTCTTGAAATTTGTGGAGAGGGCACTTGAAAATGCAAGTCCAGCGCATGTCAAACTTTTCCAGTCCTTTTCTCAGATAATTATCTTCCTCTTGCGTCAGTCGAATTACTCGTATCTGCACTTGCCTGTTTTATCTTTCGCACGAATTGGCGTTCCACTGACAGGGTTCTGCAAGGTATCATTGTTTTCATATGTTTTGACTTTTTCTTGACAAGGAACGTTGGACTCGCTGTATCTCAGTTGCTGCACGCACATGTCCATAACTTTTCCATTTTGATCGCGCAACTTTTCCATATGGGATCGTCCTTTTGGAGCGAAATTACGAGTTTGCAGCTTCCGATGATGAACTCTTGCTACGTTTGAGCTCTGTTTCTGGTCATGATACACGTCGTTGTGCTTGCACATCTAAGCTGCTCGCGCTTTCTGTTTCTATTATATGATCTGCCTATATCTTATCGGATGAAGGTATTTCCGTATTCCAGGGTTTCAATATCTAAGTCTTTCGTCCAGTGAGAACGCATCTGCATGTTTTGTCAAACATTGTCTTGCTCGCTTTATATATACTTCGGTGACGGAGAAGTTTTGAAGGACGGGCCCAGGTGAATGAAATATGCTATACCGTTCACGTAGCCAAGGCCGCCAGATTGTCCTATTTGCCAAACACTTTCTAAATGATCGTGAAAGTCTGTTCAAAATCTGGAAGAACATAAAAAAGTTCAACCGTTGACAACACCGATTATTCATCTTCGCCTGATCGCATCAGTACTTTACGAATTTGAATGCTCTGGCACCGATATTTCGGTTTGCTCCGCTTGTTTTCCACCGGCGGTCGTGCTTTGAAGCCAAACACAAAATGATCGCCCTAACTCAGAATCTGTAGCACAACATGGCATTGTTGCCTTGCTTGCCGTCGAACACGACTGCCTTATATCAGATGTTATTTCATGGCTTCCTCCAAGGATCGGCGTTTCAAAGTACGTGTGACGATGGGTGCTTTATTTTCACATGCTTTCGGCATTCTCTTTGATAGGAAAGAGCTTGATGATCACAATTTGGGGTTGTGACATGAGAGAATCCTTCTTTACCTCTTTCCAGGCGAAGTCTTTGGGGTTTTCGAAATGCCCCTGTGACACTTTTCCAGTCAATGTTTGTCTGCTGTTGTGCCATAGAACAGCGGGCGAGAAAAAGGCTGGCAACCCTTAAGCTTCTTATTATGTATATAATTATACGCACTACAGAAAATAGCTGTTTCAAGAAAATTATACTTATGTATGACGTGTCGAGAATTAGCCTCCGTTCAGTATCGTTTGTCCTCGACAAGTCTCAATTCACAAATTCGATTGGGTTTATGAAATATATTGATTAACAAATAAAATTAAAAGTTATACTAAATCTTCACCCAAATTCACGTTGCAGCTATGTCGAATTAATATCGCGTCTCTCGAGTCACAGACCGTTTCGCACACTATGACCCTCTATCACCAACTGACTCAATTTTGTGCAGATCCCTTATTTTACCCATATTGCTTCCCATTTCTGTGCAGTGCGTGTCATCACCTATTATTTCGTGCGCCCCGTTGTCGCTCAGTCCCGACACACTCCCCCCATATATCTTAGTGCTGTGATATATGTCTACAAAGGGTCTGAGCTAGTGCTACTGATTCAAGCTTAAATGCAATCTAATATTAGTGTCCTAATATGGATAAGTGTCACCGTTCATCTTCTTCTGCTTGATCCCGTAAGCGGATTGCTGCCGCTGCTGCTGCATCACGTTTCGGTCGGGGTTGGAAGGGAGGGGTGTCTGGGTTTAACGTGGTTGGAGGTGGTAAGTCACAGGAAAGTTCTATCGGGTAGAGTTGCTGTATTGCACGTTCAAGAATTCCATTTGGCGTCCTGATCTTTGCTCCCCGTACTACGTCATCACGCCCTCGAATCAGCTCTTCGACTACGCCCATCTTCCATAAATTTCTGTTCTTCTCCTCTCCTTCGATGATAACAGCATCACCACGGTTGGGATGATCTGCGTTTTTCCCATTATCTTGTCGGTGTCGATCTCTTAGCCCACGAACGTATTCTCTATACCACCGTCTCCACAACAAATCCTTGCATCTACGAAGAAACTTCGCTCTCTTCCGAAGGCTGTGGTCCTCAACGTGATAAGATTCCACTTCAGGTAAGATAACTGGATTTATCTGCAACATTCTTGCGGGGGTGAGAACAGTTTGTTCTACGTCGTCTTCAACGTATGTTAACGGTCGATTGTTCATTACAACTTCTATGTCTAGGATCACGTCTGATAATTCTTCAAAGGTTAGATTACCGTTCCCGATACTTTTATAAAAACATCGTTTAAAGAGCCCGATCAACCGCTCGAACTGTCCACCCCACCAGGGTGCGCGACTCAGGTTAAACCTCCAATGGATCTCCTTGTCCGTAAGGAAACCGTTTATGATCTCATTTCCAATTGCCTTTTTCAGCCAGTTTGCCGCAGCCTTGAACGTAGTGGCATTATCTGAGTATATGATTTGTGGTCTCCCCCTTCGAGCGATCAATCTTTTTAGGCTAGGCAGAAATTGGACAACCTCCAATGATTTCAACAGCTCCAAATGAACTGCTCTTGTGAGGCTGCACGCGTAAAGTACCAGATACGCTTTCTTTTCCGCTTTTCCTGCTGTTTTGTATTTGATTGGTCCAGCGAAGTCGACTCCTATCACTTGGAATGGGGTTTCTCCTTGCGTTCGCGTAACTGGTAGTCGTCCAGGCGGTGGTCTGTGATACGCACGAGCGCGGAATCGCACACATCCATGACATTTGCTTCGTACCTGCTTCACAAGGCGACGTAGTCTAGGTATCCAGTATCGCTCACGAACTTCAGCCATGGTCGCCGGTACTCCCCCGTGAAGAGTGATGATGTGCGCTTGTTCGACTAGTTTCTTTGAAAACTGCGAATTTGCAGGCAAGTATACCGGATACTCGCCTTCGATTCGCCCGCGACACTCTAGAATTCCGTTCTGGTTAGGTTGGAGGTTTAGCTCGATTTTCGTACTCTCGAATTCCGGTGCGTCCCTAGCTCCATCTTGAACTCGTTTAATCCACCACAACCGTGCGTCTTCGATCTCCTGCGTCTTTATCGGTCCCAGGGACTTCGCTTTCCTTTGGGTGTGTTGAATGAAGCGGTTAATCCAAGCACAAATTCGAAGGGTTTTCCGCAACGTATACCGCTCTAGTAGTTGGTCAAACACGTCCTCGTGTGCCGTTTGATTCATCGTGACCAAAACTCGCGTCGACGGTTTTTCCTCTTGCTTCGAATCCGAACTCGCCACAGGCACAACTTCCGGTGGCCACGTCTCCTGGTTGTTAAGCCACGTAGGACCGTGCTTCCATAACTCGTTTCCCACCACATCTCCTCCGCGGCTCCCTAGGTCAGCGGGATTCTCGTTCGTTGGGACGTGATGCCATCTGATCCGGTCGAGTTCTTTGACCTTTTTCACTCGGTTGGATACGAATTGCCGGTACTCGCCTTGTCCATTGATCCAATATAACGCGACTGTCGAGTCCAACCAACAGTGTATCTCGGTCACCTTCTCCATTCCGATCGCTCGCTCGACGTTCGTCACTAAGTTTGCGGTCATATGACCAGCGACAAGCTCTAAACGGGGAATCGTGAGGCTCTTCTTCGCAAGTCTGGACTTTGCACACACGATACCTTGGGTTGTTCCGCTCTCTTGCTCTGCGACTGCGTAGACGACCGCAGAAACTCCGTTCTTACTGGCATCCCCGAATCCGTGAAGGGTGATTGACTGTACTGGCTCTCTGTGAGGGGCTAAAGTTCGAGGGACCGTGTACTGGCCTGGCAGGTTTTCGTACCACTCTTTCCACCGTCTCTTCAAAGAACCGTTAAGTTCTTCATCCCAGGCAAGTTGCTCTTCACACATTTCACGGTACAGTAGTTTTGCTACTAGGGTAGTTGGGGAAACCAGGCCGAGTGGGTCGTACACACTTGCAACCTGCGACAGGGCCTCCCTTTTCGTAGATGCTGCGTCTCGTTCTTTGTTTACTACAACACTTAAACGGTCTTGAGCTTTGTTCCAACCCATACCGAGGATCTTTGTCTCAGTCCCCTTTGTGCCCAGCTGCTGTTTCGCGAAGGTAGTTTCCGGGTTGCCCACGTTGCCTTCATTGGCGCTCTGGTCGGTATCCTCGAGTTCAGAGGCGTTTGAGTGCCATTTATGCAGGTGGAAAGTGGCATCCTCAAAAATACTAACCGTCTTCGCTTTCTTCTCTTTGACCTCTTCAACATTATCACCTCCCTCCATCACATCATCGACATACAGGCCGCCTTTTATCTCTTCCACCAGAGCCGGATATCTTTTCTCCCAACTCTTTAGGTGTTCGTTCAGGACACCTCCAAGAAGGAAGGGAGAACAGGTCAGCCCAAACAGCGCCCTAGTAAACCGATAGACTGTGAGGTCGTCACTATCTGGTGCCTTCCAATGGAAGCGTAGGGAATCTCGTTGGTTTTCGCGTATCCGGACTTGCAGGAAGGCTTTCTCGAGATCAGCGGTCAGCACGATGGGGAGGAAACGTAGACGAACTAAAATATCCCACAGGTGGTTCTGGAGTGGTGGGCCAGGGTTCAAGCATTCGTTCAAGGATGGATCAGATGCCGATTCTTTGGCGGACGCGTCGTAAACGACCCGAAGTTTCGTCGTCTCTGCGGTCTCCTTTACGACGGGCTTGTGGGGAATGTAAAACTCTTTACCCTTTGCTGTGGCAGGTGCTGGTTCGACAATACCTTTCACGAGCTGATCTTGAATAATGTCGTTGTACTCTTTGTAAATTCCTCTTTTCTCGAGACGTTTCACCAGGTTGTTAAGTCTCCTTATGCTTCCTCTTTCGTTCGACGGAAGGTGTGGATGATGCGATTTCCACGGTAAGCTAGTCTCGTACCAGCCTTCTTTGTCGCGTGTGAGCTCGTCTTTAAAATCATCGTAAATCGCTTGAGAGCCTTCCTCGGTGGGATCTTCAAGACCGAGGACGTCTAACCGACACAATCGCTCGAAATCGTTTTGAGATGTTGTGGTCAGTAGCATCGTATTCTGGTCCAACTCGATTCCAGGACTCATGATCATCCAACCAAACCTTGTAAATTCCGCCACGGGATCACCGTCCTTTCCTACCAGGGGTTTGGTCCTTGTTTTTATCCGAGCATACTCGCCGTTTCCCAGCACGAGGTGAATGGGTAGCTCACTCTTTGTGTCGCGTTCGTCCATTTTGACCGAATTCAAATGTTTATATCGTCTCACGAGTTGGTCGTAATTGGGGTTACTAGTTGTCAGAAGCTCGCTCTTTTCAACTTTGTTCAAGCTCACGTTTATTTTGCACGAATCGTCCAAGGAACTAACTTCTACATCGAAAACTTCTATTCGCTTTGTTTGCGAAGTCATCAACATGTCTATTCGCTGGCTCTTTATTTCGCTGGGTTTAATGTTTAACGCGTTGACAAGTTTCGCGGACGCATAGGAACTGCCGGCGCCAGAATCAATAAGTGCGCGAGTCATTACACCATTAACTTTCACAACAACAACTGGAAATATCCCTTCCGCGCTTGCCCCATCTGTCATCACTTTCTTAGCCCCGGGTGATTGGTCCCCTTCTTTTGTATGATCTTGACCAGACCTTTCGTCGCGTTCATGCTTGTACTGTTCGCAGATGGATGAGTGATGACGCTTGTTGCAATGCCCACAAGACGTCTTGCTGGCACAGTCCGAAGCTCGGTGAAATTTCGTAGCGCAGTTAAAGCACAAACCCTTTCTTGCTAAAATTTGCTTTCGGTCACTGGGATTCACGACATTTGTGCATGAAACCGCCTTATGGCCAAGATCGCCGCAATAAACACAGCCCAAAAGTTTTTGTTCATTTCCGCTCGCGCGAAACAACTTCTTACGGTAATCATCTTTGCGCGGAGGGTCGCTTTCGTTTACCGGATTGCGTTTTACCCACTGTCGCAATGCCTCAGCTAACTTCTCGAAATCCCATGTTTCCCATTCAGGATCGGTTCTAACTAAATCGCCCCTGATACCTGACAATTTATCTAATGTCATCGAGACATTTCCGTTAACCTGATCGAGTTTCCTCAAGGTCTGCAAGGCTCGCACGCAATAGGTCAAAGTCTCACTAAATTCGGCAATTCTACGGGGGTTACTGTTCGTAATATGAGGTAGATCGAGAATCTCCCTTATATAGCTTTTGACAATCTCGGATTCCTTGCCGTAATTGTCTTGGAGAATGGCTTTGGCTCTATTGTAACCTTCGGTTGAAAAGGGCAGGGACTCGACGCATGTTTTGACCTTTGGACCCAATAATTCTAACAAATACGTAAACTTGGTAATGGGGGCCACGGAACTCTTATCAATCCCTTCGGTAAATTGTCCCCAAAACCTAGGCCAGTCTTTAAATGACCCATTAAACTTCGTAATCACAAGTTCGGTAGCTTTGCGTTTCGACTTGGGCATTCCTGAGTTTCCGGTTTGGGTGGGGTCATTTCCCTTTGCATGCGTAGTTTCTGTTCATGCAACTTTAGTTCTGCTTCACGTTGCTGCTCTAGTCCTGCAGCCTTAGCGTTACGTTTCTCTTCAGCTAACCAATCGCTCAACTTTGAAATCTGTAAATCAGCTACTTCGAGTGTCGCCTCAACACTGTCGCTCCAATCGGAAATTTCGCTCATGCTTGTTTTTCTCGCGATTTTCTGTTCCTCAACTTTGCGCTTGCACTCGTTAGCCGCGGTGTTTACAGATTGCAGTGTTTCGATATGGCGTTTTATAGTTTCACGCTTACCTGTTGCCAGGATTTTATCTGACCTTCTCGTAACCAATTTCAGCTGGGATAATTTCGTCTCCAATTCGATGTCTTCCTTTGTCAATTCTGGAGGTATACTTTCTCCCGTTGGTTGAACGGCCATCTCCGTAACTGTCTCTCCAGCAGTACTCTCTTTTTCTTCTTCCATCGTTGTTCAACGAGTTCGCAATCCCGTCTCGGAGGTGCCAGGTGTCGAGAATTAGCCTCCGTTCAGTATCGTTTGTCCTCGACAAGTCTCAATTCACACAAATTCGATTGGGTTTATGAAATATATTGATTAACAAATAAAATTAAAAGTTATACTAAATCTTCACCCAAAATTCACGTTGCAGCTATGTCGAATTAATATCGCGTCTCTCGAGTCACAGACCGTTTCGCACACTATGACCCTCTATCACCAACTGACTCAATTTTGTGCAGATCCCTTATTTTACCCATATTGCTTCCCATTTCTGTGCAGTGCGTGTCATCACCTATTATTTCGTGCGCCCCGTTGTCGCTCAGTCCCGACAGACGTCTGTGCGAAGACGAAACGTATCAATCTCTGTCCGAATTGATGAATTAATATCCATAGAGATTACTGTCTAAATCTTTGAGTATAGGTCGCTAAATTCCTTCGAATCGAATATGCGCGAAGAGCTAATTCTATTATGCAAGTTTCACCATTTCGATGTTACATGAAAACTTCATCGAATATTAGCTTTATAAATATATGCTGTGCGAACAATTCGTAAGCACAATTTTTTTGTCTTTTGCACCACATTTTACACATGCACGTATTTATTTCAGCATGAAAAATGGTTATGTCAAATATAATATGAAATGATTTCTATATAGAAAGCGGTTCAACTCTCACACATGCAGCTGGCCTAATCCAATCAATCAATCAATCAAACAAAAAAATTTATTTAAAACACGGTAAAATCTCCAGTATAACAACTTATGAGAGGATTAACATTTGTGACCTTCCACGGGAAAACGTACGTTAACGATTTTCGTTGAAACAGCAAAACGAACGGATAACGAACGGGTAGTGAACGATCTGTAATAACGTTTCAACGAACCCAAAAAACGTTTTGACGAATTCAGCTAAAAATGTGAACGTTTAAAGTCGAGAATACGAACGGATAAATAAACGTTCAATCTGAAGCCGTTTGAACGATTTATGTTTATGAACGCGGTTTTAACGAATTAGTCTGAACGCCTGTTGCGCGTATGATTGACGCAAGATATTATTGACTAATTAAAAGAATAGGAAATATTTTCAAACACGTAACATGTGTTGGCGCAAGTATGCGTGTACATATAAATAGCTATACCTTCATTTGAATGTTTAACTAAATTTATTAGCTAAACTACCTAAATCACATTATTTTATACTTTATATACATATATACATTTGCATTTTGCATCAAAATTCGGGTTTATTAATCGTTAGAAAGCCTTCAGTTATTAGTACAAATTATCATCGTTACGTCAAATTAATCAATGCATCATCTGCAACTATACCATCAAAATATTCAGCGCGTGTTTATTTGCAACAACGTAACAGATTTTGTAAATCTTCCACGGACAAACTATATGTATGGGTGGTTAAGGACATATAAACACATCATGCATGCATCCGTTTTATTAACACGGCTCTAAACCGAGAGTAAACGAAGATTGCCATAAATGGCCTGGCTTCGATAATAATATCATAGGCAATGTCATTGGTCACCGTCTAAGTTTGGTTGAGTTTCAGCTACTGGATACATATTTTATGTTAAACTAAACACAAGAGATTCCATTGTACACTATTGCTTATACTCTTTGACGCGCAAACGACTAAATTAATTATCGCAAGGATCAAGTTGTTTACAGATGATAACCAGACATTAATAACAGTTATACAGAATATCGCATACGCAAAGCTCGTTTGTATACGAACCAGCGTAGTAACGTGTGCTTGCATGCTGTCAAAACTTATTTGGTATAAATAGCCTACTACATTAAATATCCCAACCATTTATGCACGTGAAAATCCACATTTCAATTTCAGCAATGCATTGCGCGGTAATAAAATATTTAAAATATAAGCTTGGATATTTACCTAGTGCTCACAATATGTTCCGTGCGGCAATAGCCTCTAGCTGCGGTCAAGCTTGTCGCGGAATGTCGCCTATACACAGTACTGTCAGTAGCAACTAAGGGCATCATTACACCTTAAGAATATTTAAAAATTTGATAATAATCTATTTTATCCACTGCATGCACCATCGCCATATTTTCTTCGCAAAGCTAAAGCTGCAATGTCCCTATTTCTGCCGCCATATTTTTTCATGTAAGTGATATGTTTTGTGACCATACGACCACATATGCATGTGTTACTTGTGATATTAAATTAGCTAACTAAATTCCTGGTGGTCATATTCATCAGGAAATATTTTATTTTCCCCAAATATTCGACCATCTACATAGGTAACTGTGTAAATACCTATGCTACCTGCATGAGCCTAACAATAGTGACCTAAAGAAATAGAACGCGCGTAAATTAATGGGATAATTTTCGAAATCTTCATTTCAAACCACCGCGGCAATCCGCAATCCCGAAGGTCCGAATTCAGTTCCGCCCTGCAAAACAACTTAATACTCAACCCCGGCAGCAAGAAAAGATTGCACAGTATTTTCACTAAAGCATATAGCAATAGCAGACGCCCATATAGAAACCGGGTTTTTAAATCACAAAGAGTGCAAATAATTTTTTCTGCAAAGCATATAGCAATGCTGCCGCCCATATAGAAACGACAATGCCAAATGCATGCACAGGGGAGTTTATACTCACCATTTTAAGAAACAAACGATCCTCAACATCTTCGAGACATCTACTTGTGACACAATTTGTGCCTCCTGCTTACAGTAAAATTAACTAATCAAGATTATTTAAGACATGCATGAAAGCATTAATCCATTTTGTCTGGCGAAATCTTTTTATATCATATAATTATATATATTTCGAGGTAGCATCTACCCCTTTTTTATGAAAAATGTCAGCAAAGTTTGTAAACAATTGTTGTTTCAATGTAAGCAAATGCATCCTATAAATTGTAACCACCACGGCCCAAGCTAACAACTTTTCTAACCTCAGCCAAGCCATTTTCAAGGTCTGGCAACCTTTCATGTCATGTTTATTCGGAATGATTGGATGATCGTGGCCCAACTTGATTCCACCGGCCATGATAAGCAATCTAAAGAGGTATATTGCAGTGCGCATTTATATCCGAATACATTTTACTCGCGTTAACATATATATAAAATGCAATTGAGAACGTCTTGTTATATACAATTGCATGATCATCTATATGAAATCTTACTTCGAATGCGTGTCATATTTCGATATATATGCATGGTCAATAGAGAGCTACAGTTTAGCCAAGCAAATACACTCAAGGAAAAAAAACTTTAGTTTAAATCGAGAGAACCGTTATACGAATTCTGTTGATGATTCATCAATAAGCCTGATTTCAATGCTTGGAGGAAAATAATTGCAAGCGCGCCTAATAAAGTGGCCAAGTCATGACTTTCCTTATATCATAGCTAATGTTTCATTTAGTGTTCATACCTGGTATTAACCTTTATATATGCTTGCGTTAAAACGCCTTGACTTCTCCATAGATGCTAATATCCAGCAAATATTTGGGACAGTGTTCGCGAAATTATTGGTAAAGATCTTTACCCGCGCGCTCATGCACGCATAAACAGTTGACAGGCGCCATTTCAAATTTGCTCATTTTGCCGCTCTAGCTGGCAGGCTTCAAGGTGCAATGACCATGCATAGTTGCAATTTAATATCCGGAATGTAATTTCTAATCAAGGGAGGCCAAATCAAAATTAGTGAAAATTTTCCTGTTGCCCAACAGCTGATATGTTGTCCAAGCAAGATAAATTCCAATGCTCCTTTTCTGATGAATTATATATAGCGAAATATATGTGGCAAAATATCTGAAAGGTCAAACTTAAATGTTTGTAAACGTTAGCTTGGCAACTTGCCCTTTGGGCTTGTGTCAGCCCAGTTGTGCGCAATGAAGGACTGCACGCACTTTAAAACATAGCGCAAAACTCAACCTCACAAAACACGGAATTTTTTTTGTAATAAAAAAAGTCACACAATGAACATCATTGATATAGGTTCATTACTCTCATACAGTCCTATCATTTATACGATTTGAGCCTTCTCCGCGTTCCACGTTTCCGATTCGAGGAGCAAGTCGAGAGAAATCAAATTACAACCAAAATATACATGGGGAGTGAATTGTGCTAAATGTGCTATATCAATATTATGAAGTATTTTTTTGTGAATTAAGAGTCTAAATAAATATTTACAATGCATGAGTTATATTTATGCCATGTATAAGTTATATTTATGCAATTGCCACCGTTCAACATGCCAGCAACGATCGAGCCAGATGGCTTAGATCTGGGGAGACAAAGATACCTTTTTAAGGAAATAAGACAATTTTGTAAGCGGGGCACTGAGGATCTTGTTGCTCCGGCTCTAGTTTTAGACTAGATGCACGTACATATTTAAATTGCTATTATATTCATGCAGTGGCGTAACGAACAGAGCTGAGGATGGGGTCTTGAGGTATACTTGGTACTGCGGGGTCCCTTAATTCGCTGTTTGTCATAAATCACGTTTTGCTTATACTATGATGTTTCGTTATCTATCCTGGCCTCCAATATATGAGGATCTCTTAGTTCTCGTCGTAACCCTACCGAACGCGCGTTAGGTCACTGTATTTATGTCTTCAAATATTACCTAGGGTATTTCAATTGTTGTATAATTTGTAGCTATGTCAGACTGCATTAAAGACAACGAATTTCAAGCTGAAAGGTCCGTCCTAGGATGCGGTCCTTAATTTTGAATAGATTTTAATCAGTAGCTGCTTCGTACGGAGGCCAGATAAGTTTATCAGATGTAAATAAATTAGCTATATATACACATGGTTTAAAAGTACGATATTAATATGTAACACGCAAAATCCCTCAATTCATTTTAGAATCTGGTTTTGTCTGTTTACATACATTTAGAGACTTCCGACAATTATGCAACTTAATTAGCACCTTGCCAAGGCATATATTATGGCTCGTAATGCTAATATATGGCTTGCGAGTTGTTTGGGTGCGTGGTGAAATTTGGCTTATGGAAGCTACAGAAGTATAGTAAAGCACAAATTCTAACAATTTAGTGCATTACCGAAATTCAAAAAACGATAATTTTTTGAGAGAAAGCTTAAGACGTGAAATTTGACGCTAATGGAATAATTGCATGCACTGAATCTTCTGTCTGCATGACGCTAAGCATAAACCATAACATGAAGCGCACAAAATAGCATTCGATTAGGCTAGATTGATATAACCCCACTATTTCCTTTACAAGCCTTCTATACTAAGGAACTGAATACGTTTCTGGGAGTATTTCTGTGTAGCACATTCTGCGCTTCTTCTACAAAGTTGTAGCATTGCAAATGTTTAATCTAATATGTTGAACCAAATCCAATGCGATTGAACGAAATTCCGGCAAACGTTTCAACGAACGGTAAATCAAACGGTTGAACGCTTTCGGACCAATTTTCAAACGTTTTTTCCTAAGCGTTCGAACGGGCAATTTCGAACGATGAACGATCTCGAAAATCGTTTCAACGAACGCTTCAAGCGTTTGAACGGCAAACGAACGGATAACGAACGATATTTTCGAACGAACGAAATAGCGTTAACGTATGTTTTCCCGTGGAAGGTCACATTTAACAATACATGATTACATATAACTAATTACATAATACTACAAGTTAAAATTTCACTTTTTTACAAGATTACCGTGCGGGAGTTCAGATTAAGTATTATAGTATTCGTTCACAGCCCATGCAGCGAAACTGTGAAAATGATTGTAATTTTTGTATATTGTCGGGAAGGCTGTTCCACAACAATGCTCCACTATAGTGGAAGCTTCTTTTCCACAACGAATACGAACTTTTCCACATCGAATACCTCTCAAAGGCGACCGGTGATCAGCATCAACGCATCAATGTACGGATCTGGTTTCGTATCGAAATCCTTTTCCTTCTCTTGGCCGAATCGCGTCGTGCGGCGATTGCTAGTGTGGATCGTTGAGGCAAACCTAATTGTTGGAAAACGTTGTTGGAAACCTAATGAAAAAAAGTTTCCGAACATAAATAAAGAAAGAAGCGAACAAAACATGTAGATTTACAAATGTACGTGATGATCTCTCACCAACCTCCAATTGTGCTCGTACACTTTGGCCAGGTATACTTCATTGTTGAGCATCCAGCATCCATCCATGTATGTTTCCATCCGTTGTTTCCTTCTTCTTCTTCTCCTTCTTCTTCTCCTTCTTCTCCACCTTGTTCCTCTTCTTCTTTTTCATCCTTTTCATCAGTCTGTAGTTCGTTGTCGCGGCATGATTTCTCTTCCGCACGTCTCAGTTCTCCTTCTGATGACGAGAAAG
Organism: Dendronephthya gigantea; assembly: GCF_004324835.1. Lineage (NCBI taxonomy): Eukaryota > Metazoa > Cnidaria > Anthozoa > Malacalcyonacea > Nephtheidae > Dendronephthya > Dendronephthya gigantea. Next base: position 11,882 of record NW_021163155.1, on the reverse strand, counting down.
TAGTCAGCGGCAAATTTCGGCGTAGTCGTCTTCCATTGTCGAGTTGGTGACGTTCTTTTCTCTGACAAAAGAACGATGAACAGCGCAGGAGGGATCTGACGCGCGAGTGATGCTACCCCTCTCATTTCTTGTAGGTCGCACTGATATTGTTTACAACGGTTTAGTCAAATGGCGATCTACTGTGGGTGAAAAATCTTCTTATACTATTCGAACTGTACCGTGCTTATTATACACCAATCATGGAATGTTGAACTACACGAGAGACTATCATGTGTGTAAACCAATTTCACTTGGTTTTAAATTATATATATATATATTTTTTATATTTCAATTTCAAAGTCCGTCAAGCTTACAATATAAAATATCATTTTATTTGTTTCATATTTTGTTTCGTCTACAAACATTTTGATCCGAGGAATGTATAAGAATACATATTCAAGAACAGCGCTCTCTATTTTACTACAGTAAAACGGTTTGTTTTAAATTTCGTACGTGTGATGTAGTAATCATTTATGAAGGATGCTTGGCCGTCTATATTTTCGTACCATCTCTCGTTCTCTGGCACATGATGGATGTGGTCGTTAATCTCATTTGCCACCCAAACAACATAGTCCATTGCGTTATTATGTATCCATTTTTCTACGCCTGGTGTTAATTGCGGCAAAGATTTGGTTTTGAAAACAACGATTGGACGCTCCACGTTTTCATTCTCCTCTCCGACGTTTAGGACAGCATTAGTGGTAATGTAGCATAGAGTGTTGTTTCATATACATCTTAGCTGCTTGTGCTTGACAGCTGTCACAAGCCACCCCCCCCCGCCCTTGTAGAATCGTCTTGGCAAGATCGGAGTCCATCATTTGCATCGACCAGTCATCGATAATGAAAAGTTCTGTCGACTCGTTTATCATCGACGTGGAGAGGTAATTTTTTTTTGTAATGGGTGCGCTAGGTTCCGACGACACAATTCTCTGCAGGACACACGCCCATGATGTTTTCCCTGAATCACTCGGTCCGCACGCGAACAAATTTCGTACCTTCTGCGGCAATCGTCGACCGACAACGCATTGATAAAACTTGTTCAGCAATGCTATTCTCAGTTTTAAGTCCGGAAACGAATTATCCATGGCACTCTTGAAGTACAGAGGCTGTGGTGGCGTTGTACGGTCATACCGAATGAACGCGCGAGGTGAGATCTTTCTGAAGGGCAAGTTGGGTACGCCGTCCGTAAAGCTGCCCGTTGATATGCAAAAGAAATGGCTTCTTCTCACCTCAATGTAATCATCATGGAATTCTATATGTGGGACGATTTCGCAAGAGGGATGAGATATAACAGGTGTATTATTCTGGCCATGTCTTTCAGAATTTTTTCTGAGAAGAGTAATGGGTTCACGTATGTTTCAACTTCCATCATCTTCACAAACCTAAGCATCGCGCTGTCTGGTTTACCATCAACGTATCCACGATGCAACGCGTAATCACAACCTTTCATCATGAGTCCAATGTAACGCAATGTGGTCGTTATGTCGCTTTATGCAGCTACCAGGCTTCGTTATACGAGATTTCTCGTTTCTATTGCCAAATCACATCCAAGTCCGTCAACGGTTAAGAGCGCGTGTGTCAACAACGACAAGCCAATACGGAGTTTGTGGGTAGGCTGGTGGTCGCTCGCTGTCATCTTCGTCTACATTCCCACATGCCGAACGACAAAAGCGATTGGACACATATTCATTAGATCCTTCCTAGGTTAGTGATCGTTATCTTTGACAACCTGAGCAATTTTCTTGCTTGTCACTTCTTCATTCGTAATAGCAGCGCCATTGCGCCTTTAATTTCAGTGAATGACGGTTTCATCTTGTCCTCGTGCAGCGTTGCAAATAGTATTTGCTTCGGGCACTTTGCTGTTTCTCGATATACCATGAAAGACGCGACGCCCGGGTCTGTTTCATAGTATGATAGTATGTTGAGGTGATTGAAAGAATATTGATGCTTGTTAATTTAACCGTACAGTACTTAGCCACTTTAAAACGTTGACACGTAGGGAGTTTTGTAGCCGTTTATACTGTCCAGCTGCTTCCTAGGTAGTCCGGCAAACATCACTAGCAGTCTTATCTACACTGTTAATTTGAAGGTGTTAATTTAGCACCAAAAAAGGTGTTGAATGAATATGGCAAAAATAACACCTGTCGAGGTGCTATTTTAACACCATGACCTGGGTGCTAAATTAACTCCAATCCCTGGTGCTAAATTAACGCCCATTCTGGTGTCAGAATAACACCTTTGGGTGTTTAAATAGCACTACATTTGGTGTTAAAGCAGCACCTTTTTACCTACTGCAATTTAATGTGCAGTTCTAACATCAGTAATCATATCTAAATCAAAATTAACGACACTTATACAAGGAAACTAAAAATCAATATATTTGGTCACAGTTGCATATTTACAATTGCTCCTGTAGGACTATTAACAAAAAACAACCAGACAATTATTTACAATTTTCGACAATCAATGTCAAGTTCTTATAATGCAACATTACAATTTTCGACAAGTAATGTCAAGTTCGTATAAATTTATCCACAAAAACTCACTTCCCAGCATGTTCTTCCATGGCCATTTTTATTATTTGTATGTCCTCATCTGTATATGGAGTCATCAACCCTAAGATAAATTTATCAATAATCATTAGTATTATTAGCAAGTCAAATCAGCCCACAAGGTTTCTTAGCATAAAAAGGAGAGATTCTCCTTCAGTTAGACCTAAAGCAACCACAAGCTGTGCTCTGAATGTCTGTTTTGAAAAACAAATTGTTTATCAAATATCAATAGCAGAAAATCTAGTTAGGTTACCAAAACTATAATAGGCACACTAAGCATTGGATAAAGACAGTCTAAATGCAGATTTTGGGGCAATAAACTACAAGTGACATTGTAATTTTGTCCTTGGGAAAATTATAGTATATTAATTGCATGATTTACCTGATTCTCTGTGCAGCTAATCTTGTTTCTTGTTTCTATCCTGTTCGAAAGAACCAATACATACTTCTTGGCCCAATTTTTGGCATTCCTGATTGAAATTTGCCAGCTATACCATGGACCAATTTGTTCTTGCACATTTCACTTCCACTTTACCTGCAAAAAAAAAAAGAATGTGTTCAGTTGCAAACCTTACTTGCAAAAGAAAATGATTTTACTAAATTATGGAAACATACTTTGTTATTTGACTAAAATATAAATGTGAATTTGAAAAATGACAGGCTAAATGGGACTCTCAGGTAACCTGTAGGAGATTATATTTCTTACAGTAATAATTTTATCAAAAGACATACACAGGCATTGATTTTAAACAAATAACTTGCTCTCTAACATCAAATTTATCAAAATAGAGCAAGGATTATCGTTAATGTATGAAAATAGAGCACGGACAATCGTTGATATAGGATAAAATATCGCTAAATTATGTCAATAATATAAGAGACAAGCGAAGACGCATAAAATTACGGTAAAGTAAATATGAATAGTTGTGCGAAAACGCACGGGAATTCTTTGTTCCAAAATCATCTCATTCAAAAATACAAATTTATTTTCCAATAACTTAAAAACAAACAAACATGCTCTTTCCCGGCCGATCCGCCATTTGGTGTTATTTTGACACCCCATATTTAACTCCCTATATGGCGTTATTTTAACACTTTCCGTCGGCAAAAGAGGTGTCATTTTGGCACCTAACAATGGTGCTGGTAATATGGTGTCATATTGACACTTTTAGCGTTATCCCAGATTTGGTGGTGTTAAATTAGCACCGAAGTTGGTGCCAAAATAGCACTTTCTATTTAACACCACCGCATGGTGTTGATTTGGCACCTACGGTGGTGCTATTTTAACACTTCAAAATTAACAGTGTAGTTCACGCAAGACAAAGCGTTTTCCTTTGTAGATTGTAGAACTTATAGTTAGCGTTATTTGCATATGCGGTAAGGTAATTATGCATAAGGAACGCAATTTTCGACTTCGGTTAATGGTATATAGGCCTGTAAACATTTATTATATGTATATATATGTAAAAAACATTTAATTTCAGAATGCTGGTGTCAATTTTGTTTCAAATTTGAGGATTTTTACTCGGCCTTGCATTCGTCCTCGCCCCCGACCAATGCCACGTCGAATTAGATTTTGGCGACGATATTTTTATGAAGGAAGAACAAAGCATAACTGGAGGAGTACATCTCGCCGGAGAAATGCATTTTTGCCTCATCATGATGGTGGTAAGATAGAGAAAAATTATTGAATAAATCCCACCAGGCTGCGGACCATAACATTACTATATAATTGTTCCAATAATAAGCAGTAATGTATTGTAAAATAATTCTTATTGTTCGAAAAGACTGTAGGTGCAAGCATGTATAGTCACAATTAAGCAAAAATTTGCTCATATAGTGCATGCCATCACATACAGCTTGAGGAAATATAATACATTGCTACTATACTTTTTCATCTTACCAAAATATATTGAGAATAGCTATAAAAAAGGAAAATGTTTGAAGAATAAAATAATAATTATTATATAGGATCATAGTCGATTTTAATTTGCTCCTATGCCCTTGCCCTTATTAAAAAATTCTTGTCTGTATCCCAGCTCTCAAATCCAAAAAATATTTCGCAACGTACAGTAGTGAGAAAGAATGAATAGAACTTAGTTAATTAATAATAAAATAACGATTTTTACAAAAAATATCTTATAGGCTTTATGAAACTTATGTCGGCTGCCAGCAGTTCCAGCCGCCCCGCTCCATCGGTTCCAAGAAAGGTTCAATGGAAGTCAAAAAAAAAATTCACTTCCCCTAAAAAGAAGGAAAAAAAACCTGCAAAGAAGTTCTCAGTAGCAGTTCGTAAATATTTTCCGGAGACATGGTTATGGACAGACATCAAACTAAAAAAAGTAAATATTGTTATGTTATAAATACATGCATGCAAAAACCCCACGTCAATTTAATTTGCATTAAAATTTAAAAAACAATTCACAAGACTGGTTCAAAATTCCATTCTAATTGAATTGTTTTTACTCATATTCATATTCGTCCACCGTACATTAGATAGAATTTGGATAACTTTAAATTCCGCTATGTTCTGTTAAACCCGTGTGTAATTTCTGTAATATAGTGTTCGCACAAAATTATTACTCTCGCCGGCGTAGGGATTAACGCAGGCGGTAATTTTTCCCTGTAGCGACACTTCCGGTATACATGCGATGGAAGTGAAAGTTCCTGATGCCATCACCAGTTGGGTTGCAAACGGATTTGCGATGTCATCTTTGTACGGTATGGGGATCTCAAATCAAGCAACGTTGAAAGCATTCAAACCTTTCTTTGCTCACATCACGATGCCATATTCCGTAATCCGTGGGGAAGAAATACCCATCACAGTGACAGTTATAAACTACATGTCATCCTGTGTTCCAGTAAGTGTTTTGATTAATAATCATGAAATAATATATCGTTCGAACAAATCTATCAACATATCCACCATGTCCGTCCGTCTGTCCGTCCGTCTGTCCGTCCGTCTGTCTCTCTGCCTGCCTGCCTTGAAATTGAATTTTTTTTAATTAAATAAAAACTTCCATGTTTTCAGATTAAATTAGAATTAATTCGCAAAGCCAGTGATTTTAAAGTTACATCAATTCACATCAGCAAGATGTGCGTGTGTAGTGATGAGGGAAAGTCTACGAAATTCAATGTTATTCCCACTAAACTTGGTCATATACCAATTACGGTTAAAGCCACGACTTCGCAAGCAAAGCTTTGCCCTAAGTTCACTCTCTACGCAGTTGACGCTGTCACAAGAACATTGCTGGTTGAGGTAAACATCAATTTAGCCCGACGATTCATGTTTTTTTTCTTATTTACGAAAATTTCTCGCGGTTATTGCAAGAAATTTCCTTTTCTAGCCAGAGGGAATAAAGCAGCAATACACCAGAGGAACATTCTTTTGCGCTTCTTTAAATGGTAAACCAAATATTGAGGGAAGTTTGGTAACAACTAAGCTCGTCATTAAATGCGATTATTTTATGCTAATCTCGTTCCGCAACCCGCGATCCTCTAGCGAGAAAAAGTAAGACAATTGGATATAATATGTAAGGAAATATACTGGAGATAAGTACCAGGAACTCTGGCTTTCGGTATGGGTTATCTCAGAACCTCTGCTTTCTCGCTAAAGGATCGCGGGCTCAGGGAATGAGATTGCGTAAATGCATGACAAACATTTTTTCAAGGTTATTGAAATCTATAAAGGGAACCTCGGGAGCCGGGGGTTTAAGTATGAATGTATTTCTAGTAATGGACGACTTGCGCTTTAGACTAACTTTTGATCGCAGTAATTAGAGGAAAAAATTCAGAAAGATCTTACTTTTATTAGTAAAACTGCTAAGTTTGGCTGCGAAATTTTGTAAGATACGGAAAATATAGCCATGCGAAGCTGGCAAATTTTGTATACCTTTGTGTATTACGTGCGGAAATGTGTAACTAAAATTAATTAGTTACAAACTTTCGATCGTAATACAAAAGTATACAAAAATCGAGAACTTCGCATGGGTATATTTTCCGTATTTCACAACAATTCGCAGTTAAACTTTGCAGTTTTACTTATTTTAGTAAGCTCTTTCAGAATATGTCCTTTTTATTGCCGAGGCAAGAAAATTAGTCTAAAGCGCAAGTCGTCCATTAAAAAAATTAAATTACAATATGTAACTTCTCCTTTACCAGAAAAATATGCTGAAACGATTGACCTACCGCTACCAACCAACATCATTTCAGGATCTGTGCTACCAAAAATATCGCTTATTGGTAAGTCATTAAATTAAACAGCCTTCATTTTTTTAAAGCTTCATGTATATATCGCCTGTTTCCGCCTGCTATTAGCTTTCAATTTTAACCAAAGCTTTACCATGCACTAGTTAAGTATAAATACCTTGCATTAAAATCAATAAAGTTGCATTCTATTTTAAGCATTGCTTGTACATTTTTTTTTCAACGAGCATTCTTATAGATTTCATTTCTTAGGTAGCTAAAATTTTATTAATTATAACAGAGTGTAGTAGGTGTAATTTTGTCAAAAGCTAAGAAAAATAAAACGAAACACCGTAGCCTAATATTTCCCCGATCTCGCCAATATCAGATTAGAAAAGATGCACGATGACAAAATGAGTAGGGCCGGGGTGAGTATAAGAAAAATGTGAAACAATTGAAAAAATTCAAGTGTAGCATACATCACAGCGCTCTTTTTTAAAAAAAAACGCCCATATTTTTTTGCTATGAAAAATAGTTGAATTTACCGAAAGACGCGAAAAGGTTCAGTTGTTCGATTTTTTTATAGAGAAGAAAGCATATTTGTAAACGCTAAGTTTAAGTGACATTAGCCTTTAATGAATCTGGTAAACTATGTACATATACTTAAGTTATGATATATATATATATATATATATATATATATATATATATATATATATATATATATATATATATATATATATATATATTATATATATATATATATATATATATATTATATAATATTATATATATATATATATATATATATTATATATATATATATATAATATATATATATATATATATATATAGTCTTATAGGTTTTTTGCATGCAGTAAACGTCTGAACCTTTTTACGCCATCCGATCTAATGTATAGACACAATTGTATGAAAAGGGTTGCAACCAGGAAAATTTTATGGTTGCTAATTTTGAATTCGTTTTGATTGAAGTTTTTTTCTACAGGTGATATGATGGGACCTGCCCTAACAAATCTTGACGGACTATTAGCAATGCCGTATGGTTGCGGAGAACAGAACATGGCTAAATTTGCTCCCAATATTTACATCATGGATTATCTCACGAACACAAATCAAATTACAAAGAAAATAAAAGACGATGCAGTTTATTATATATCCTCTGGTATTCGAGAAATATTGAGCTAGTTTAATCTTATATAATTATATATACGAATTCTGAAATTCCTGAGCTTCCTACCTAGGCGTTACGGTAAAACCAATTTTCCCTACACCTCATCATTTTTATCAACATATTTCTACTGACAACGCTATTCTTTTCCCCGGAGGTTATCAAAGACAGTTAACGTACAAAAGGAAAAGTGGTTCGTACAGTGCCTTTGGAGACTCCGACAGTAAAGGAAGCATGATGTAAGTGATCAGTGATTAATCTTCCAACCCCTATAATTTCATTAAACAAATTACTCAAAAGAGAAAGAAGGAAACTTTCTTGACGCGATATTTATAGATAATTATAATATAGTATGATATAACGAGCAATTTGATTGGCTACCGCGCGTGCATTGTGAGGCCATAATGCACGTTTCTGGCTTTGAAGTTTTTGTTGCTAAACAACATCTTAAATAACATGTAAGGAGAATTTCATTATTGATCAAATAAATTAAATTTGTTGTTGCCCTGTAATTTCTTCTTATATTATAAAAGAATTAAAAAAGCTCGTCGCGTGCCTTTATGGTGTAATAATGGACTCGGAGAAATGTTGGAAGAATACTCGAGAAGCTTGTAAAACACTCGGCTACGCCTCGTGTTTTACAAGCTTCTCTCGTATTCTCCCAACATTCCCCCATCTTCATTTACACCATAAAGGCACGCTCGTTTTTTAATTCTTAAATAAAATATACTTGCATGAATTGTTTTAAAGAATGTTCTAATCTTGGAAGTTAAAATAATAAACTCAAATTTCAAATCCAAAAAAGGACTATAATGGCCTAGTTGGTCCTACGTTTTAAGGTTAATGGCAGCATGAAGAGCGTTTCAAGTGCATGTGCGAAACTGTTGAAATTAGTTATTGGCAAAAATTGTTATCACATATAGATAATATTAAATTCAGTTTTTTTTTCTAAAAACAACGTTGCTGTTCAGGTCATATATTGCCTCTGATTTTTGCCTTTCAGATGAAAATGATTCCAATCACATAATTTAAAACCAACTTTTCACATTCAAATATTGCAATGGGGAGATCGACCTACAACGCAATTTGTTGTTGCCTTTATTTTCGTTTATCTTTGTTGGGTTAAGTCCCGGTATCAAAATATCTATTAAGTTAATATGTATCCATAAAGTCAATAGTTTCATGGTTATTGTGCCTCTCTTATAAAATAAAATTTCTATTGTTCGATTTTCTTAATTCTAGAACATTGGAATCCTATATAATTTATGTTCATCCTTCGAATTCACAATAATTAAGAAAAGCGAACAATAGAAATTCTATAGATATTTCATTTTAAAAATGTAAATAACATTTACCCGTACCTCGAGGGGCAGATATATATCTTATTATCTTATTTAAATCGATTAACTTTTTCTTAATACAGCATTTTTATATGATTTACCATGCATTAATCTTTGTAATTGTTTTTTTTAGGTTAACAGCTTTTGTTGTTCGCTCATTTGCGAGAGCCCGGAGATATGTATTTGTTGACAAAGATCAAATCAAACATAGTGTCGAGTGGTTTCGAAGAAAGCAATCACGTTCAGGTTGTTTTCCAGAGTATGGTCAAGTGTTTGATAGATCGCTTCAAGTAAGTTCGTGCAATTTGATGCGTATAAATTATATATTTTATGCGAATGGAAGCTAATTTGAATTTATTGCTATTGTGAAAAGCGCGAACAACACATCTGCGACCATTTATATATACGATAAATGAAAAAATGTGCGATTATCGTGTCGTTTTAAAATCCTTTTTTTACATATCAAAATAAATTATGTTGCCCTAACTCGTGCGTATCATTCTCAATTAAAACTCGAAAAAAATACGTTTCTCATTTTAAATAAGCATTGTATTTTTTCGATCTCTTTAATGCTTAAGATAGTATTCTAGTATTATGGACGTTTTTATATTTTCTTTTGGAAGGGTGGATTGAACAGCGAACTTACTATAACGGCCTACGTCGCCATAGCTTTACTGGAGGCAGGTTTTGATGAGAAGGTAATAGCTTATTTACTGCATTTTTGACCTACTGATGTATGAGGCTCTTAAGGTCTATACCGACGGTTTATTTGTAACAGCCATTAAGGTTATTGACTATAGTCAATATATATGTTTGAGCTTTTTCAGCATGTCACACAGCACGCCAGAACTTATATGTTAATTTTGTTTCCTTAAAATTCAAAACATTTCCGTGCATTTTTGCGAAATGTCCCCAGTATAGCCGACTGGAAATACTTGGCGAAATAGCTTACATTATTTTAAACGTTAATGAGGTTCCGCACATTTTCAACACTCTAAATAATTTATACCAAATTTGTGCCAAATTAAAATTTTACACTTTAATTTATTAATTATGCTTTATTGACAAAAACTCTTTCAAATCTATGTGATATGCAATTTTTATATTTTTCAATCAACGTTATTTTTGCTCTAAGCCTCTATTAAAGAAATCCTTGATTTGAGAATTTTTTGTCGAAATTTAAAACATTTTTAAGTAGAAAGCATGCTAATTGCGAATCTTTGAAGAAGAAAAAAGAATTCTCAAAGCCCGTTTGTGATTTAATCATAAATATATATTTTATATATTCTGCGGTCATTCAACACACCTCTGTTGCCTTGGCAAGGTTTGCTAGGCAGAACACTCAATATATGTAAACGAAAGGAATTTTAAATTTTAGGATTGTATAATAAGGAGTTAGACGTATAGTTTTCTTGCATATGCATTTAAAAAACCCACGAAATATCAGGGAGCCGCATTATTGTTTATTTACAATAAAAATTTAGTTTCTGCCATTTAAAAGAAGTCTTAAAACTATATATGATTCACGCCGGAACATAATATTCGAGGACCGCTTTACACCACTATGTTTTTTAAGGCGTATGTAGCGGCGTGACACAGAAAATGCCAGCTCGTGTAAATTTGCATGATGTAAACACTGTATGATGCTTATTTTGCTTAGACATCTATGGTTTCCAGAGCTCTTAATTGTATATCACGAAATCTGGATACAATTCAAGATTCCTACACCACTTCATTAGTATCGTACCTGATGGTGCTGGCAGATCATCCGAAAGCAGCAATAATGATAAGTCGTTTGAAAACCAGGGCGATAAGAGAGGAAGGTGAAAAAGATTTCTGTGAACAATTTCATTTCCATATATATTTCATTTTGCTTATATTCTTAATTATTTTCTGAATTCTTCGTGATTGCAATCTATAATCGATGGATAAACAATTTTTGTGTGTAACATCCAACTCGCAAAGTTCTTTGTGCTATTTTTATTGTGCACTCGTTGTCACTCGTTCGGTTTGCGAACCTCACAACTCGTGCATGAAAATCGTACCACTTGCCAACATGAATTAATCTCTATTAATTTATTGCTGAATTATTACATTTATTTAAATCTTGTACAATTATACAATTATCATGGTTATAGCAATTAATATTTTTTATTAGACGAACAACTTTACTGGTCATCAGGCAACGTAAATCAAGCACGGTTTGATTATTACCACCAAACATATGCCGCTGATGTAGAAATGACCAGCTATGCTTTATTGGCCTACATCAAGCGCAATGAGCCTCATAACGAATTAAAAAAGATTGTGAAATGGTTATCAAAACAACGAAATTACTACGGAGGCTTTTCTTCCACACAAGTATGCAAAAAAGTGTCCTTTGTTTTACTTCGTCTTAATATTTTGAACGCAATTGAATGAGAATAATTTTAGGCGAAACACCTGGAAAAAAGTTCGCTGTATTTTGTGGCATAATTATGATATTTAACATTCCTCTTTACGTCCAAATAATTTAGGACACCTGTGTAGCGTTACAAGCTCTTTCTGAAGTCGCTGCAAGATTTTATTCCAAGAGTG